>NW_004567107.1:39986802-39997302 GCF_000260355.1 Condylura cristata | reverse complement strand
CACACACAGATTGACTCAGCCCGCGGAGTTTGATCCCGGCAGCCTTCGGAATTTACCGCTCTTTGGACCTGGTTGGCCGAGTAGGCGCCCCCTTCTCCCTCTGCTTCGCACTCCCTTTCCCCAAAGCCTCTCTCACCTAGCACAGCCGGGACCGCGCTGCTCTGACCTACTCCGTGCGACCTGTGCAACGCGCTCTTCAGCTAGTCCAGCAAAGGAATCTGAACCAAAATAGAAAAGGGGGGGGGGGGGACGGTGAGGGCGGCAGAAAGGGAGGGAGGGCTTTTCCTTCTTAAGGGTGGCTTCCTTATTTTCTCCAACTATTACTCCAAAAGAAAAAAAAGAAAGGAGCGCGTAGCAAATTGGTTCGGGTTCACCGATCTCATTTTTGCTGTGAATGGAAACTGATTAGCTCCCGCGCCACCCCGCAGAAGCTGCCGGCTTGACCGCGCCGGCTGGGATTCGATTCCTAGGCTCTCGGCTTCACGAGCCTAGCCCATACATTTCCCGCCGGGTTTGCGGTCCGCCCCAGTCGCGGGAACTGAGCACGCCCTCGCTGGTTCTCCCCCCTCACTTCTCTCCTCCTCTCTCCCAACTCCCCAGCTCTTCGCGTGCAATCTTTCTTAGGGGCGAGCCCCGGGGTTTCGGCGCAAACAGCTAGGCGCTTAAAAGTCAGATCTACCGCTCCAAGGCTGGAGGATACTGAAGTCGACCCTTAACTATCCTCTGCACATCACTTTTCTCACCTGTAAGATGCAGTTAATGCAAAATGAGAAGACTCCCGTAGGCCCGCGGGCACTGTAACCCACCCTGCTGAATATTAGTGCTTGGGAGTTATTTGTATTAGCTTTGTTGTTGTTTTAACTCAACCAATTGGCTTGCAGAGAGCCCGAAGCTCGGGAAATTCGAGGCCCGATTTCCTCCTGAAAACGCCCAACTTTTCCAAGTCTTCGAAATGAGGCTGGGGCCCTGGGGCCCCTAGGAACCTTCCTTTTCAAAACCACCCAGAGACACTTCGCTAAATCAACCTGCCTGGAGCGTCTGTGTCGGTGAATGATTTTTGGAATCTTCTGGGCATCGCTTAAGTTCTTTGCTGTGGCTTGTTCTGGCTCTGGTTTCTCCCAGAGATGACCTCGAATCCACCTCCTCTCGCGGAAAGCTACTCTTAATATTGTATCCTCTCACAACTTTGACGGGTGGTGGATACAGCGAAATAAATAATCCCAGATGGAATTGCGGAGATACTATTTCCCAATTTGCTTTGCGTAATCAAATATACGACCTGTCACAAGCAAGGGGGTGTTGGTGGGGGGAAGGCAAAGAGCTTGCAGGAGATAACTGTTCTCCAAGAGGCTGTTAGAATTTTCCCTTTCCTTGCTCTGTGTGTCCAGAGAAGGCTAACTAACTAAAGGACAAAGCTTAGTCTTGTTCCTCCTCCAAGGGTGGATGCAAGGTTTAAATCACAGGCACCTAAGCCCACAATCGATGCACTTATCCCACGCCCCTCTTTTTGCAAATGGAGAGGGAAACTGAGGCTTAGCGAAATTCGCAGAATTTGTTAGGGAGAGTCACAGCTAAATAGTAGCTGCTCAGAACCAAAGGGTTCACAGTCATTTTTCACCCAGCTCAATGCTTTCATACAAATTTTTAAATGCACCCTTTGCAGTCGGATATGAATTCAGATGTCCACAAACTGCTAAGCAATCATGCAGCGCTGGTGTTTCTGACAGGTCTGCCAATCTGCCTTCCCCAAACTGGAGGCATCTTCTACCATCCATAGCTATCATGAGCCCGGGAAACCTGGCCCCATTCATTTGAGGGTCAAGTAGCAAGCAGCTAGCAGTTGACCTCCTTGACTTCTCAGTACCCTTCCAAATGGCCGGTTGTCAGGGGAGGCAGCGATTTAGGTTTGGGTTGGGAGGTGGCAGGCGCTGGTTTACCACGTCCTTGCTAGGGAAGGCATCCATCAGAGGGCTTGTGGCTTGTTGCCATGTCCACAGACAGGCACTCTTTGGGCGAGCTCTAAGCTTTTTGCAGCCCCTAGGGGGCCTCATGACTAGCTGAAACCCTTAACCCTGAAAACTTTCCATCGTCGCTAGAATCCATACTAAATACCAGCTGATATTTCTAGATCTTAACCACTGTCCATATTTTCCCAACAATCCCACCCGCAAGTAAAGAGAAGTCAAGAGAGGGAGCAGGAGGCAAAGTGTTGGTGGGGTGAACATTGTGACAAAAATGCCATTTCATCCAAGTTGTGTAGGAGATTGTTGAGCAAATCTCTCCTTCCTGGGTCTCAGTGATTTCCAAGCTCCCTCTCAAACATTAAAAACTGTAACAAATTTTAATCCTATACGATGGATTTATGGCTCAAGTAACAGGATGAAGGACATGAGCAAAGTTCAAGAAGGATAAGGGGGAAGGAAGAAAAAGAATTCAAAATGAACTTTGGTCTGATTTTGACATTTTGGTGAACTGCTTACTCTACCATACTTCTATGATTGATTGTTTAGTCAAAATATGGGAAAAATTAAAAATCTCCCGGATAGAAAAAGATAGGAATATTGAGTAGTTTCCATAAAAGATGCAGTTACCTGGACTCCAAACCCAGTGAGGGTAACATTTGTCATTCATTTGACAAAGAAGGCTCTCACAAATCACAAATATCCCATAATTCGGTGGCTTCTAGATTAGGTCCATTCTGACTGAATCTTAAGCAAAAATTTACCAGGTCATTTCGTGGGGAACCAAAATATTTCCTTTGGTCTTAGCCCTAAAATGTCTCTCCAAAAAGTGTATTGTTGGCAGGAGGGATTCTTCCCCATTCCTGCCAAAAGCACACCATACTGGAGCTTTACCCTAGTCTGGGAGTGAGTTGTACAGCAGAGATGCTCCATAGTGTCTGCTTTGATGGATTGGGGTGGGGAGGGAATGATAAGAAGAAAAGATCAGATTCTTGACTCTGCCTTTCCTTTTATAGGCAGCAAGGAATTACACACATATCCAGACTGAAGGTGCCTCACAGTCAATTGGCAGAAACACAGACATCACTGCAAAGTACTTGACCTGCTTAAGACAAGATTCTGGGATTCCCTCGGCTAAGAAATAAGCAGTGGGGGAGGAAGACTCTGGCGGGAGATTCCTTCCTGTTCTATTGCTGGTTTTGCAAACTAAAATAACCTTAGACCTTGGGCCACTTTACTCATTGTCATTCTTTTAGTAAGAGGTGAAAGGTTTATAGGCTATGAAGAGAAACCAGAGAGTATTCACCGTCATTCTTTTAGTTTTCAGCTGGACACTCTGCAAAATGGAGTTTACTTAAACCAAATCATCTCTTGCCCATGTTTTTAAATATTTCTAAATGAGTGAGAAAATCGAAAAGTTCCCTGAAAAAAAAAAAAAAAAGTTCTCCAGAGTTCTCCAGGAGGTTTGTGGGGAGGAGTGAGGGAACCGAAGTCCCGCTCTACTGCTTACTCCTGTAAGCGCTCTGTACACTTTAAGAACCTGCAGGAACTGCAAAGGGTGGGAAGCGTTTATTTGAAAACGCTGACCCAGAGAGAGGGGCGGGCGTTCTAAAGGAGGGAGGAAAGCAGTTCGAAGGGAGAGGGCGAAAGAAAGACGCCCCTTGTTTCACACTGATTTAACTTGGCGAGAGCGCAGGTGCAAGAAACTCCCGTCCCTTCCTCCCCGCCACCAAGGCCCTTAGCCCTCCACCCCTGCCCCTTCTTTCGGAAAATTTATTGGCGAGGTGAGGCCAGTCTAACAAAATTGCAACCCCAGGAGCTTCGAGCACCTCAAGAATGCTTTGATCCTACACCAGTGTCTAGCAGTTCCCAATCGACTGCAACGCCAAACGCCGGAGACCCCGGGGCGGGGTCGCCTCTAGAGTCCACAGTTTCCGGGAAACCCGAAATGAGTGTGTCGCCCTGCGGCCATAGACCGCATGGGGGCGCTATTCGGCGTCTGCACTGCTCAGGCTGGGCAGCCAAGCCGCACTCTCTGAGGTCGGGGTTCTGAGGTCCGGGTTCAGAGTATCCGGAATCCGAGGAACTTCCCTGAACTAGAGAAATAAAATCCTCGCACCCTCCCGCCCTATTTTTCAGGAGGAGATGGCGTTCTGGAAAGAACGATGATTGGGTTGGAAGTTTAGAATATCATTACTGACCCTTCCAGCCTTTAAGCATCTACTTGGAAGAATGGATCCGGGCCCTTTGTGGGTTGGTTCTTGGGATGATCTGGCCAGGAAGCAAAGGGGAAGAAGGAATTACAATTACTGCGGACCCACACACCCTTTGTCAGATTCTGTTCCAGATGCTTCCAATTGGCCTTCGACTCTTCACAGCTCTTTTCGTTTTACAGTTAAAGAAGCTGTTTCCTAGAGGTGGTGCTGTACAGGGCACAGGACTAGGACAAGAGAGCCCATCTGTTCCAACATGCTTCCCTCCAGGATTTAACTAAGAACCGCCCAGATGAAAATGGACCTAGGTCCCCACTGATTGTGCAGGAAACTAACCCCAGACCCTCCCAAATCTCAGGGTTTTCCTGAGGACAATTTAGTTTCCCAAAACAGGACAAATTCAGCTGGCACACTTCTCAGAACTACCCCCATCTCATGCCATCTCCTCTCCTCAGATCTTTTTTCCTCTCCAATCTGCCTCCACTTTGCTCATCTGTCTCTCCATGCAGAAACCGCCCTGAGGAACAGCTTGGGAGTGTGCCCATAGATTTATTTCTTTATTTGTATGGAAGTCTGAAAAAGAAAATATTATTCTCACTTTGGAAAGGAGGAGGGATGCAGAAAGGTAATATAATCTTGCTAAATAAACTGATTCATCCAAATGTTTGTCATTCTCTTCCAAAGAACTTTGTGTTGTGGGTATTGAACCCTGTTGTTTGAGTTGGCTAAGCCTGGTTTCCAGCTGGCCATATGTTCTGTGCTGTTTCCTTTCCCTTTCTTCTCCTTATACTTTAAGAAATGGAGCTTTTAAACAATATACAAAAGGAGCTGAATAGTGTATTCATTATCATAATCTAATAGCATAATATTCATTTGGAAATTGATATCAATTAGTCAGCTTCAACAGTTGTCATAGGCATCTTCTGTGCCCCTCACAGCTCATGAGAATGCTACAGAAAGTCCAATGAACTTCAAAGTCCACTGTCCATTAAAGCTGCAGCTGAAATGATGTTGTAAAAAGGTGGTCCTCTGGGAGACTGGAGGTTCCAGGTTCCCTGCCCGACTCAAAGAAAGGTAGAGCTGAGCTAGAAGAAGACTGGGGAGAGAGGAGACTGGGGAAGGGAGGAAGCAGGATGGAGAGCCAGAAGGAAACCTGGAGGAGGCACGTGGAGCAAGAGACATGTGAAGAAACTGCTCTTGCTTTTTGGTCCTGGACTGGTTGAAACAGACCTAGGTGAGAAACCTGTGGGGAGGTTAACTATCATGACTTTGATTTTATTTTGATTTTGCTCTTTTCCTTCCAGATGTGCTGGGCCCCTCTGTCCCTTTTCTATTGGTTACCCCACCCCTTTGCCCCCTGGAGGTACCTTAAACTTGTGGCAGGTAGTTGGGCTTCAGAGGCCCTTCTTTGGGCCAACCCTGTTTTGGTATTTACCCAGGAGGGAATGGGTTATTTCAGATGGTTGATTTGAAAACTGTTCTTTCCCTTTTCTCTATTGCACACTAATTATATTAACGTTCTTTTTCATTGAAGGTCTTAGGCACTAGACTATGTTTTGCCTTGATGCAGTGAATGACAAAACTTACTTAGAACAGGCATATTTAGGGATTCTGGGGTACCTCTCTCTGTCCTGGAACAGTAAGATTTCATTATACCAATAATACTAATGGTAGAAGTTTCCTGGTTCTCAGACATCCTACTTTCTAGAATTTGCCACCTTGGGATAAACCATTCCAGCAAAATACTTCTACTTGAGCACAGGCTTAATACCAAAGGTTTGGGAAATGAATGATGGTCTAAATCTAGTCTAGAAATTGAATTGCAGGTAGCCTGCTTTTCTCACTAACTTGGAGGACTTCCCCTAAGTCCAGGTAACTAATTATTCCTTCAAAAGGTTTAGGATTGTAATATCAGAAAGGCCTAGAATTAGTTCCTCTAGCAAATAACTTGCTTCAGACATGGCTTAAAACTATGAATGTTGGATTCCTCTCCACTGAGAGAACTTTACTCTTTGCCCAGGAGTCAAAACAGGTCTGAGTCCACCCTAAGACTTCTTTGCCTGTATCACATTTATATTAACAGACAACTTCCTAGGGACTCAGAGAACAGGGCTTTTATTGTTGTTGTTTTATTTTGTTTTCTATAGTTTTCTTTATCCCACTTTGCTCTGTAATGCAGACATCTGTGCATTTAACTCTTATCTCTTTATGAGTTACACTGTCAGTAGACTTGACTTATCTTTTCCAAAAGAACTAGATCTGGCCTCAGCACACATCCATTATACAAAAGCACATAATCAAGTCCCAGTTATGGCATTCTCTCTAGTATTCCCAGATGCTCTGCGTCATTTGGCAAATCTATAATGTAATAAATATTGATGGTCCCCTTACATGTGGTGTTAAATTTGCTCAGCCAATTTTTTTTCTACACTCTCTTAAAAATATGTTGCTAGACTTGTTGTCCTGAAATTTGTTTGTACTCTGGCAGCTTTATTTAAATGTCAACCAGATGCAGAGTTTCACTGCAATGTTTTCCTTTTTTAATGCATCCCTGCGGATTGCTCGTGTCTGAAAACACTTTTTTTTTTACAAAAGTGTTTTACAAAAGTGTTTCAAAGATATCTATTCTTGAAGATAAAACATTTTTTTTAAAAAAAATCAATAAACTTGCTTGCTTAGCACACGTTTTATTTTCCTTTCTGTCCTCAGAATCACAGCTCCTAAATTTCAAACATTTTTCAAGTGAAGACACAGCAAAATAACTGATTAATTGAGTGTAACTTATTGTTACTGTAATAGTGACTTTTGCACCACTGAAGGGACCTGTCAATTACAACTTTTTTGCCTTCCACTTACAATTACACACACGCCTCCATTCAAAGCCTTGTTTTCACTCCTTTCCCAAAATACTATCCTTCTGGGGCCAAATTTTTCACGCATAAACTGAGTTCAACTAGTGATTTTTTATAAAAAAGAATGTTTGGTAACACCAATTCTTATTTTTTTTAGGAAAGAAACTTCTATGTTTGATTTTAAACCTGTTGATAATTTTATATAGAAAGAAAAAAATTCATGCATTTAGCCTGTGATGAGAAAGATTCCTGAGTCTTTTGGAAGTTACCAAATACTTAATAAAAACAAAAGTAGTTCAAAAATCATTTTAGGTTACTGATTCTACAATATTAGTAAATATTTGGAATAACAGAATTCCATTTACCCAAGGTTCAATGAGGGTAAGCATTTATTGCATCAAGTCTCAGTGGGCTCAGAACATAACTTTTGGGCTCAGAACATAGCTATAATTTTGTTACTACTGCTATGAAAAAAGGATTTTCTCCTTGTTTTTAGCAATTCCTCTATTTTTTTTTTTTGGTATATATTTTAAAGCAGTTACCACTTAGTGACTGCTTACTATGTGTAAGTATTTTGTGAATATGTAAACACTAATTTTCCCATCTGATACTAATATAATCTCCTGATGTAAGTGACAACATCATCTCTATTCTACGAATGAGGAAACAAATGTTAAGAAATAAAAAGAGATTTACTCAGTATAAATGAGTGTGCAGTTGGAAGCTCATGGGGGGCCCCCATCAGGCACTGCCATCATAGGGTACCCTCCACTAACTCAGCCATTGCCACCACCATAGACCATCATGTTTCATTCCTGCTTTGCTCTTTATTGTCTTCCACCTCCTCCTCCCCTTGCTGCTTCAATTCTGTAGTCATCCAGCTATCAGGGTTAATTTTACAGCTTGTCCTTACCTGACTATTTATTTAGTTACTTTATATTTCACATAAGTGACACCATCCAGTATTTATCTTTCCCCTTCTGACTTATTTCACTTAGCATATCCCTTTCAGATACATCCATGCTGCCACAAATGGCAGAACAAGTCCTCTATTTAACAGACACACACACACACAGACTAAAAGATACTATTCTGTAATGTACACAGAAAAACAAAATTCAAATCAGAAAATTCTATAGTAGTCACTTCATTTACCATAATTACAAGACAATTAAACTTAGAAAAGAATAATCATGTAAACATTCACCTGTGCATAAATAATATTTTCTGGAAAGACATTAACTCTTAAATGTGGCACTTTACCTCAAATTTTTGATAGGTTTACAGCCCAGTGAGGTTAACCACACATTTAATTTTGTCTCTATGTTTGTAAAGCACTAAAGATTTATTAACCAGATTTCTCATCATGACATATCAGAAATAGTTTACATTTTATTTTAAAACTACTACTGGCACAATAAGATTTTATTTTAAAACTACTACTGGCACAATAAGATTTTACTTCTGTTGTAGAATTAGTCTCCCCCAAAAGGAAAAAATTAACTTAAAGAGAAATAAAAAATTCCAAGCCTGTGGTGCCAATCACTTCATTTCTATTTTTCATTGTTTACAAAATTTTAAATGAAAACAGACAAAACACACTACTTTAAATTATCCAATAAGTACTACATTCTAACAAAGAGACTTAGGACACAATATATCATGTGCCCTAGAGGTTATCAGGAGTGACAGGTAAGGGAAGATTCAGGTCATACCACTTGCTTTGAGAACCATCCTCCCCACCCCTGCTCCCAGTTCTACCCTCATTTTGTGTCTCATCCAACCAAGAGTTGATTAGTCTCAATACAAGTCAATCCTACCAATGCTCAGTAGAGTCTTGTTGAAGTCAGGGCAGGTACTTACAGGAAAACCACGTACAATATCCTTCACTGCCTCTGTGTAAGAACATCTTAATGGGCTTTAAAGACATTTCTGTGAATGCATTTTTCCACTCTTATTCATATTCTAACCCCCTCAATCTACTGATTAGAGAAAAGCATTCCAAAAAATCCCATCTTTTGTATACAATGAGCTTTTCTTTAATTGGGCTGTCAATGAAATCATCAGACATTTAAATCCATGTTTGATGGTTCTCCAAGATCTCCAGTCATAACTAGATCATTTTAATGTGTTCAAGAAATGAACTGCACATCCATCACAACAGAACACCCAAAAACTCTCAAGGCAGCAAGCTGCATAATTCAGAGACTCACAGTGCTCTGCCTTTATCACCTGGGTTTGGGGAACAGGGAAGCTGCCGTGTCTCCAAACACACGCAGACATGAACACATTCTTACAGGCATAAGCAGTAGTCCTCTGACAGGCCCTCAGGAATCAGAAAAAAACATTTGTTCCACACAATTCGTATGCCTTGCCAGGAGAGCAATTTTTAAGTAGAACAAACTTGTGCACACTGCAGTGAGACAGCCAAAACAGTGTCCATCTCTGGGCACTTAGGACTGGGGACGGGCAGGCAATGTGAAAACTCATCTTGCTAAATACACAACCTGGTGTAATGAATGCTTATAAAACATTGAAACATATGCTTAGTTTTAAATGCTTACAAAAGTCATGAATGAACCCTAGTCTCTGTCCTCTGCAAACCAATTTAAAATAGAAGTTGAGAAAGGTTTCCACCAACTCGGCTCATCCTTCTTACCTGGAAAAAGTGGTCCATGGGCTATGAAATGACCACTGAATGTTAGTATTAGAAAGGTAAAAAGCAAATATATCCTGGAAAAACCCCAAACTTTTAAAGCAACCTCTGTGTAATCAGGAGCTTATTTTCAACTATGTGACTCTGGTTGTGACTTAGGCCCTTTTGGTTGGCCTATCTCCACTGCCTCCCCTCTTGGCCTCTCCAAACTCAGTTATCCCAGGCACAACAGGAGATGCATGGTCTAAGACCTCTCTGTAGCCAGCTCTCCAAAGCTTTCCCTCCCTCTTCAGGGGCCTGTCTAGAGCCACCTGCCCTAGCACTTGTCCAGGTTACAAAGTCATTGGCAAACTCAACTCTACTTTTGCCTTTAAGAACACTCCTTCCCTGACCCCCAGTGCCCTCTAACAGAGAGCTAGATCTTTACTGATACCTCCTCTAGCCTTCCCCTGCTGCCAGCCCCTTACTTCACCAATCACAAGCCACCATCTCTTAAGGCTTGTTCAGATCCCACGTTTTATGAAAATCCTTCTCTACCCACCCTATCCTGGAAGTAAGTTTCTCCTTTGACCACTGACTTATCTAAATAGCTATGTCTTTATAATCAACAACCAAGTATTTTTAGACATTTTTATATTGTTTTATTTCTATGTTTTCATCATTTGGGTCTAAGACATTTTTCCAAACCTAGGCTGAATGCCTCTTAAAAGTAGGGCCCAGGAAAACTGGGAAGCTACATGCAAAAAAATGAAACTAGATCACTGCCTCACTCCAGTCACAAAAATCAACTCGAAGTGGATTAAACACCTAGACATAAG
>NW_004567107.1:39931566-39985881 GCF_000260355.1 Condylura cristata | reverse complement strand
ACCAGGTGAGAAAATAACAAAAATAATGAACAACCATATATCAGAGACATTTTGTGGGGGTCGAGTGGGGAATGGGATCAAAAATGGGGGGAGAGGGGGAAGGGAGGGAAATGCATGGGACTATATGGTGGTGGCACAGGGGTGATTTGGTGATGGGAAACCCGCGGGGATTACAATCGAGATGGAAAAAAAAAATGTGCCAAATGATGTAAAAATAAACTTTGTAATAAAAAAAAAAAAAAGTAGGGCCCAGGGCCCTCCCTGGTGGCGCAGCGGGTTAAAGCACAGCATTGAGAAGCTAAAGTCACTTCTGCATGAGTTCGATTCCCACTTGACCCGGAGGTGACCACATGACGTGGCAGACCTCTCCTGACCCGCCCACTGCTCCCATCAGCAGTGTACTTCGTCCATCTGTCTGTTCTGCTCCCCACAGGGCCCAGGCCCTCCTTAGTGGCGCAGCGGGTTAAAACACAGCACTAAGAAGATAAAGCCACTTCAGCATGAGTTGGATCCCCACCAGCCCCAGAGGTGATCCACATGGCGAGGCAGACCTCTCCTGACCTACCCGCTGCTCCCCTCAGCAGAGTACTTTGTAAATCTGCCTGTTCTGCTCCCCACTCTGTCTCCGGTGAATCCTCTCACCACCCCTGCACCTCTGGCTGTACCCCAGTTCTGTATGAATAAATAAATAAATAAATCTTTAAAAAAAAGTAGGGCCCAAATTGTAAGTCTTTACCTTCTCAAAAGCAACTAAAACAATACCTTAAACATGACAATGTGTAAATATTTGTTGATTAAACTGTTATATTAGGAGTGGCAAATGAAGGTCTGTCTCTCATTAATAAGTAGACTTGTATTGAGTGCTTACTATGTGTTGAGTTCATTTCTATATTGGGGGGACACAAGCAATGAACAAAGCAAAGTCCCCTAGCCTCATGGAAGGAAGAAAATAACAAATATAAATAAGAAAGTGCATAATACATCAGGTGATGGTAAGTGCTAGAAAAAATATCCTGAGTAAAAAGGATAAGGAGTGACTGAAGAGGTGCTGCTTTCTATAGTAAGGAAAGTGTAGCCAGACAAAACAAGCAGAGGCCCTGAGGCAGGCAGGAATGTGCTCAGCAAGTGTAAGCCACAAGAAATGCAAGGGTGAGTGAGAGGGAGATGGTGAATATGTGTTTGAAGGAGTGAGAGATTACACAGAATCTAGAGAACCAGGGCTTTCATTTTGAAGTATATTGTAGGGGGGAGGAGAGAGAGGGGAAAGTACCTAAATTAACACAAGTGTAAAACATTAAAGAACTAAACATTAAAGTTTGTATCATTCAACCTAAACTCCAGTGTCCATGGGCCAGTAGGCTTCTGCTGAGCCATTCTGCTTGAGCACCAGTGTCTAACATCAGACCAGCACGAACACCATTTGTGTGAAATAAAACTTCCACTACATTTGTGAAACACCCACCTCCCCAGCTATATAAATACATTATCTAATTCAATTTTCAAACAATGCCCTATGTCGAACATTATGTCCTTCTGCGGGTTTGTAGAGCTTAGGAAAGCAAACCAATCACGTATCTGATGGATACTTGGTAGGTCTGGAACTCAGACTCAGCTAGATCTATTTCCTGAGGCCATTCCCTTAAGCCCTGCCTATGGAAATGGCACAAATATCAAGCATGAGTTCCATTTCAGTACATATACTTGGATATAAGTAACATGTATGAGATATTAAACATCTTCTGTATGAGTGTCACTGACATCTTTTAGTACCACTAACATCTGAGAATCTGCATATAGATTGCTGGCAAACAGTGTGACGTAGGTAAGTGACAAGCTAACTGACTTTAATATAATGCTTGCTAGCAATCCTCTTGTGGGAAAAAGTTGTTAGGAGGCAAAGAAGAATCCTCTACTTAGAACGCCACTGGCCTCAGCAACACCCAAAGTTGTAAATACTGCACCTACCCCCAAAGGCAGAGGTTCTTAACTTCCAGAACAGATAAAAACCACCTATAGAATTTTGGCTCTCCCTTCCCCCACCAATAAATGCTCAAGCCCGCACCACTGCAAGTGATGCATCAGCAAATCTCCAGTGGCAACCAGCACTCTGATGCCACTGACCAAGATGAAGATCATTGGTTAGGAAGTCAAATAGCCTGAGTCAGCATATCCAGGGCATTTGTCCAATTCTGACTGAGAAACTGAAAATCTTACTTACTAAATAGCTATCCAACCATTTTTCTTTTTAATTCTGGAATCATAAAATAATGTTAGATGGTTAGATGAACTTCTAGACTCAGTGTCTGGAGTTGGATATGTAAAAGGAGGAAGGATGGACACTGTAATAAGCAGTAAGTGAATAGGAAGTGTTCTCACTACAAAGAGGAATCCACTGGCCAACTACACCCCTTTATCAGAAAGAATAAATGGTCAAGGCAGGATGGCAGGTGGACTTCAGTTCCAATATCAACTTGGATCACCACCAGAAGCGCCACTCTGCTGAAGATTCAAGGGCAAATAGGAAAGACTGAGCAATTAATTAATGATTAGTGGCCAAGGGTGTGTGGGCACAGGATGCCTCATCTGAGAGGCAAGTGGGGAAATACCATGTTAGAGGAAAGGATCCTACTTGATCCAAAAACAAATGAAATTTCAAGAAAATTCAAAATTGCTAATTAGCAGAGGAAAATTCATCTATTCTCTACTTAGTCATAAATGTACTCAGAATAAAATCTCAGTAGCAAACCCCAGTATTTAATGTTACCTAGTAATGCTAATATTGAATAATATACTTAATTACCAGGTTGTTTATCAAGTATATCATGGTTAATGAGGCCAAAGTTTAGCATAATCCTGTAGCTGAATCAAAGCCATCAACAACTAGCTAATTATCAAATTGTCAACCTGTTCATGCTGCTCTTCTTAATGGTTTATTTAACTGCTGGCTACTGTCTCTATGATGAGCTTTTTGTCTCCCTCTAATGTTTTGAAATCCTGACAGTGTGACATAGTTTATTTGTTTTTGTCCTTTTCCCAAAGTTTATTGTTGGTTTGTTTTAATATTCTCTTGATGGGCCTAGTTGTTACACGGTTAAATAAACAAATTCCTAGACTGACAATATGTGAAAAAGAAGCCATCATCTACCAACAATCTGGTCTTTATAAGTATTTAGACAGGGAAGGACCACAACAAACCATTTTTAGATTATCTTTCTCCATGAAATATAATTCTTAAAAATCATTTTTTCTATTTATGTAGAACTATTTATAACTCTAAAAATATGTGCTAGGTTATGTATCATTTTCCATTTCACATAATTATTTAATATATATGATGTTTTTAATATTGTAATATTTTACATTATGTATAACATGGCTCTATTAAAAGATTTGCTGTTTCTGGAAGAAAATCTTACATCATAAAGTATATTTATGTAATTATCTCCTAACTATGCTGTAAAATGATAGATACCTTAAACTGGGAGCTGGGAGCCACATTAGAGATTGTATACTCAAGTGGTACTCAAAGATATTTTAGCATAGACCCCTTTCTGCAAAGCAAAACACCCTAAAAGGCCTGAATATGAAATGGTTCGACTTGGAGTGACCCTAGTTGAAATGGGAGTGGGGAACTAGGTCTTTTCAGAGTCTCTGCTTCTCCAGCCCAGCTCATTGAGGTGGTCCCTACATCATGGAAACTGAGGAAAGGGAGGCTTAGTTAGATGCTACGATATGTAAATTTGTTTGCTGAGCATTCCTGCACTAAAGTACCAACACCTTATTAAATTTCCTTTGGCCATCCCTCCATGAGAAACCCCTAAAGTGGAAATTTTTAACCTTTTATATATCAATAACGCCTAGAACATTAGGCTCCACTTTGAATGGGCTTTGAACGCATACTTTTTACAATAATGTTTATAGGTTTACATCCATAGTCATCTAAAGAGAATCCTGTCATTAGAAAATAAAGTCCACAGGTGTGCTAACAAGGTTATGGGTGCCACTGTCATATTAGCCTCAGCATCTGTTTCTACATCTTGTTTTGACTGTAAGACATTCAGAACCTCCTAATTTATTCACATAGAAAACTGCACAGAGTAATATTTTTTAATTGAGGGGGAATTTATATACAATGGAATGCACAGATATTAAGTGTGTGCACCAGTAATTTTCAATAAATGTGTATATTCATGTAGCCAACAATCTAATCGAGAAACAGACATATTTTTGCTTGGTGGACCTTGGGCTGAGGAGTAAGTGCCTTTTGCAGCATGCAGGTAAGCCAGTTCTCAGAAATTCTGCCTGAGGGGTTCGCTTAGAAGCTATGGACCAGGCAGGGCCTCAGGATCGCAACCAGAGTGAGAAGGAGATATTTCCAACTCCCATTCGGGCACAGCTGCCACCCTGCACATTGAAGTCAAAATGCCAAAAAGACAGTGGGCACCACGGTTGTAATAAAGCACGGTGGCGTGTTTTATTTGGTGGGGCCGGTCTAGCCAGGAAGAAGGGGCTGGAGCTCCTTGGCCCCATGTGCGCTCTCGGTGGGTCAATAGCGAGATTGTTATGAGAGGGTAACCCGAGCCGGGTAATGTGTGTAGGATCTGTGGCTTGATTGTATCCCTGCTATGTTAATTAGTATTAGAAGCATGATGGATTGGCAACACGTGTGCGCTCTGAGTCTTAAACCAGCCCTGAGAGTTTAGCACTCCATTAGTTACACATCACAGAAACCCAGGGGATGTTTACTCAAAAAGAGGATCACTTACAAGAGGGAAACATGCTAATTCATTCCTGATACCGTCTGGGGAGAGGGACACCCCATCGGCCTAAGAGTGGTATAACCCGTCATCCAAGACAGAGATGGAATTAGAGGCAGGCGGGAAACTACAGAAGCCCCGGCCCCCTTGGCCTGGGAACCCTGAAATCTCAAATCCTCAGTTGTTCTAACATGAATCCCTCTGAGACATAAGTTCAGAGAAGTCTCTGTGTTGACATTTCAATTCATTACCCTGTTCCAGAAGCAGGGAGCTCTCGACCCCATCTCTCCCACACCCTCCCTAGGCCACAGAGAAGGGACCCCCCACCCCCACCCCTCCTTCTCACTGACTTTTCCACCAGCTGCCGCCTCTCAGGCTTGGGCCAGCTATAGCTACTCTACCCCAACCCAAGGGGCACTAAAGTTACCAGGAAGGATGTCTACAATCCTGGATCTCCTCTGCAGAAGGTGATTATCACTGATTTCATTGATTCATTCATTGACTCAAGGGCTGAGAAAATAAGTTCCTTTCTCATTCTGAAATTCTGGAGTTTTAATGTTGTCAAGGCAATTTTGTAGACATGAAAAAAAGAGGTGTGGCTAAGATATGAATGAACCCAGGAACCTCCGTGCTTGAATCGCCTGTGCAAATGATGTAATTACCTACCAACACAGTATTTGTATATGTATATGCCAGCAGCAGACTACTGATAAATGTTTAACAACTGGCTGTGGGTGAAGGGGAAGCCTGATTTGCCGTGCTGGCCAGTTTTTGTGCTGTAAGCATTCCTACCATGGCCAATTTCAAGTTATTGACCTGACATCACTGCAAACAAGAGTTGGGAAGAGGGGACGTTCACCACTGGTTCTCACAGTCTATAGAACAGACCCAGCATGCTGTGATGAGCAAATGTGATAAATATATTTCATAAAAATAATTTTTAAAATAAAAAACTAAAAGTAGTAAAGTGTTTCAATGCATTCATTATCCCTGTTCCTCATTACCTATAAAATGCATCTTCCTCCTTTCCCTTCTGTTATTTGCCACATAGTTCACTGTAGCGGTTAAGATCTTTTGCCTTAAGTCAGCATTATCTATTACAAATTCTGGCTCTGAGCTGTGAAACCTCTGGTCTATTTCTTTATCTCTTTCCTTATCTACAAAACTGAAACTTCTAAAGTCATACATCTGACTGCAAAATAGAAGCAAAGAAAAGGGGAGATGAGGGGTGTGAGCAGGGGATGGAGGTGACTGGAGCATGATGGAGGATTACTGGGGCTTTGGTGTCAGGGTTGGTATGAAAACAGACCTTTGCATTTCTAACAATTACCACATCATCATGATGATGGTATTTATGGCTGGACTGGAACCTGTGCTTAGAGAACCACTATGTTAAAGGTTTCCGTTTATATGAGGAATCTGTTCTTCTGGTCAATTCTAAAAGATCAGAGCTGTTGTTTCTTTTAAGTAAAGACCTCTCCATAAAGGCCCGGGTCCTTCTTAAGGAAAGGTACTTAAGAAGGATGTGAGAGAAGGTTCTAAGGGAAACCTCAGCTGCTGTCCAGCAAGGACTGGCAGCGACAGTGTCCATTCTGCCCCTGCAGTTTCCTCTGTCAGTCAGTCAACAAATCAACCTCCCCAGGGACCATGGTGGGTTGACTCCAAGAGATGAAAATCGAGCAGGGGAAAGTCACATACATTTAAGAAGCAGAAATCAAAAAAGGATTATTTCCTGAGGATACCAGCCAAAATGGGAAATCCCTGAAGGACAGCTGCCCTTACAGCAGGCATTCAAATGTACATGCTATTTTTCAGGAGTTGTCCATGTCTGCCAGGACACGTATTTGCCTGGATAGCACTAACATTTACTGGTGGCAGTGGGGCTGAGAAAGACCACACTCAGCACCAGGCATGAGTGAATCTAGAGTGAAGCTCAGAATCCATCTTCAGTGTCACAAATCCTTCATAAATCTCCCACTTTCAGCTGTGCACTACATTTGAACAGTTCAAAATTGTGTAACTTTTTACAGTCACCTCTCACTACATTTATTCTAATTAGATTTGCCTTAAGCCCATGGTATGCTCTACTTATCCAGAGGGGAAATATAAATAAATAAAAGATTCTTAATGACTTTCTAGGACAATTACACTAATATCTCAGATAGCTTTTGCTAAAATACATCCAGGAATAGGTCATCATAGGGCAATGTCGTGTAATGCCTTAGACAACGCATGGCAAAGCAGGATTCAGCAACTGAGAAGCACAATTCCACGTCCCCCCTCATTCCCATGTGAACTGCCTAAACCCCAGTTCCCAGTGTAGGGGAGCTGGGACATGCGCGCTGTTTGGTTATGTGACAAGTAGCTCTATCCCTGCCCTGCACACAGCGCCCTGGGAAGCACCATAGATATTGAAAACCCAGATGGGAATCCCTGGGGAGGCAGACCTTCAGATCTTGCATGGACCTTGCCGTATAGAGCCTCCATGTTCTGATTTTCAGATCTATACAGAAGAGTCCTGGAATAACACTTCCATCTTATTTTAAAGCCTAATTTTCTTCCCTTTCATGTGATGCTGGTGCCAGTGCAAACATCCCCACTGCACACAGACCACCCCTCAACTCAATCCTAACAGCCAGCTTTGCCAGAGCCAAGAAACACTGACTCATTCCTTCCTCTTGTCCACATTTTTCACTTAGCAGGTGGTCCCTTCCTCCAAATGCTTTGCGCTAGGACATTCTCGTGCTCCCTCCAATACTTGCAGTTCCTCTCCCTCTGACATCCTCAGAGTCCCCACAAAGATAGCTGCAAGGAGAAGAAAAGTGAGCCTTCTGCCTGGCCTGTTCTTCCCTAAATTCCATGGAGCAAAGACTTTCAACAAGGTTCTCACAGTGCTGGACACATCACACCTTCACATTGCACTCTAATCATACAACTAAATCTTCCTAGTGTAAATACCAAACAAGCTGTAAACTAGTCAGCAACACAGAGTTAGAGAACTCCCCCTCTTCATGTTTTAGGTGTCTTGTCGCCTCCATTAGCAGTATTCACATTGTAGGGCTCAAAAGCAAAGACATCAAAGGGGCAGATCTACAGATTTGGCTACCTGGACATGAAAACAATAGCAGGAAAAAAGGGAGAAAAAAGTAGACTAGTGAAACCATTCGCAACAAAAAGGATAAAGGGTTAATACCCTAATTGGATGAAAATTTTATATAGTAATCAGGAATAAAGAGAATTCAAAAAATTTTGTATTTACAAATGACAATTGAATACAAAGAATAATCAACCACAGAGTACTCTAAAATATGCACGATTAAAATATCAGGATACCATCACTCACCTAATAAAGGAAAATATAATTTTATGTTAACACACAAAGCCAGTGAAGGAAGCATGAAAGAGCTGGCTGCACTAGAAACAGCCACAATTCCTGGGCTAGAACTATCCATCAAATGCCACTGCAGTGTGCATATCATCTGACCTAGGAAACCACTTTAAAAGAGGAAATGGGCACCTCCCTGTGGTGCAAGGTGTTTAAGTGCAGTACTATGAAGTTATCCACAACCACTGGAGTATGAGTTTGATCTGGCCAGGGAGCTGACCCACATGGAGCAGCAGACCTCTTCTGCCTACCTACTGCTCCCTTCAGTAGTGAATTTCAGTCAATCCACCTGTCTGTTCTCCACTCTGTCTCTGGTAAGTCCTCTCCCCCCCCCATACCTCTGGCCTGTACCCCAGTTTTTGTATGCATAAACAAGCCTTTATAAAAAAATAAGAAATGGGCCCTCCCTGGTGGCGCAGCGGGTTAAAGCACAGCACGAGAATCTAAAGCCTCTTCCGCATGAGTTCGATTCCCGCCTGCCCCGGAGGTGACCACATGGCGCCGCAGACCTCTCCTGACCCGCCCGCTGCTCCCCTCAGCAGTGTGCTTCCTCGATCTGCCTGTTCTGCTCCCCACTCTGTCTCTAGTGAAGCCTCTCACCGCCCCTGAGCCTCTGGCCTGTACTCCAGTTCTGTAGGCACAAATAAATAAATCTTTAAAAAATAAGAAGAAGAAATGACCCCAAAGAAAGAAAATGCTATTTATAAATTTCCCAAGGTAACTATTTATACTTTAAATGGAAACAAACTAAAAACTCAACAATAGGGAAGAACTAACTAAACTACGGTACATTCATACATTTATCTTTTCAACACTTATTAATCACCCTCCATCTGCTAGTTTCTCCTGCCCAAGAACCAAATTCAAAAAGTAATCAATAATATGTAAGTGAGAGGGTCCTCCCTGGTGGCACAACAGGTTAAAGTGCAGCACTGCAAGCTAGCCACAGCCACTTCAGCATGAGGTTGATACCCAACCCTGGAGATGATCCACATGGCACAGCAGACTCTCTTGTCTCTCTTACTGCTCCCCTCAGCAGTATACTTCATTGATCTGCCTGTTCTGCTCCCCACTCTGTCTCTGGTGAATCATCTCACCCCCTCTAACCTGTACCCCTGTACCCCAGTTCTGTATGCATAAATAAATGACCTTTTTAAAAAGTTTTATAAAAATAATAATAATAATATGTAAGTAAGAAAGCACACATTTAGATTTTTTTTTAAAGTCACTGTTACACAAGATCATGATATACATGATCTTGGCATGTATATCAGTCCTAAATTATCAGGGAATAAAATGCCTAGTGTACAGCTCTCATCAAAAAGACAAGTGCTGCTGTTGGTGGAAATGTAAACTAGTACAACCACTATGGAAAACAGGAGGTTTCTCAAACTGCTAAAAATGGAGCTTCCATATGATCCAGCAAGCCCACTCCTAGGTATCTATCCAAAAGACACAAAAGCACTGATTCAAAAAGATACCTGCACCCCCATGTTTATTGCTGCTTTATTTACAATAGGAAAGACATGGAAACAGCCCAAATGCCCAAAAGTGGATGACTGTATTAAAAAGATGCAATACATATACACTATGGAATATTACTCAGCAATCAAAAAAGATAAACACATGCCTTTTGCAGCAACACGGATGGAGTTGGAAGGGATCACACTTAGTGAAATAAGCTAGAAAGAAAAAAAAAATACTGGATGGTTTCACTCATAGCAGGAGTATAAAGGACCATGGGGGGAAAAATAATAATGAACAACTGCATACCAGAGACATTTTATGGGGGTGGAGTGGGGAATTGGATCAAAAATGGGAGGTGTGGGGGAAGTACACTGGACTATGGTGATGGCACACAGGTGACTTGGGGATGGGAAGCCCATGGGGGTTACAACTGATCTGGAAAAAGGCACAAAATTACATAAAAATAAACTATTATGTGTGTGTGTGTGTGTGTGTGTATAGATACATACATACATATATATATATATATACATATATATATATTTTTTTTTAAAAAAAGACAAGTACTGGTAAGGTTGCACTCGTAACGGGAATATGAATTGGCAAAGTGTCCATGGACAACATTATGGAAGATCCTCAAAACATTAAAAATAGAACTACCTGAGAGTACAGTAATTCCACTTCTGGAATTACTAAATTACTAAATCTAAAGGAAGTGAAAATGGGAGCTCAGAGATAGCTGGCTTCCTAATTCTACTGCAGCATTATTCACGATAGCCAAGATATGGTGCACACACACATATATATACCAGAATATTAGTCAATCATGAGAAAGAAAGAAATTCTGCCATTTGCGGCAACATGGGCCTAGAGAATATTCAGCTATGTGAAATAAATCAGAAACACGCAAATATTGCACAACCTCTCTTATACATGAAATCAAAAATAGCTGAATTCATAGGAACATGGATGAAAATGCTGGTTACCAATGGCTGAAAGGGAGACAATGGGGAGATGGCCACAAATTTCCAGTTATGAGCCAAGGGGTACAATTTCCAGTTAGAAGATGAGTAAGTTTTGAGTATCTCATTTACAATATGGTGACCGTAGCTAATAATCCTGTATTATATACTTGAAAGTTTCTGAAAGAATCGATCTTCAAAGTTCTTACCATGACACCAAAATGGTAATTATGTAATCTAATGGCACTTTTCACCAGCCCCAGATGCAAATCACTTTGCAATATTTAAGTGTATCATATCAATACATTTTACACCTTAAGTTTACACAAGGCTGCATGACAATAGAGCTCAATAATATTGGGGGGGAATTTTTTTTTTTAATTTTATGTAAGATGCACAGTGGGATCCCTCCCTGGTGGCGCAACAGGTTAAAGCACAGCATTGAGAAGCTAAAGCCACTTCAGCATGAGTTCGATCCCTGCCTGCCTGGAGGTGCCCCTCATGGCATGGCAGACCTCTCCTGACTCTCCCACTGCTCCATTCAGCAATGTACTTCATCAGTCGGCCTGTTCTGCTCCCCACTCTGACTCTGGTGAGTCTTCTCACTGCCCCTGCACCTCTGGCCTATATCCCAGTTCTGTATGCATAAATAAATAAATAAATCTTTAAAAAAAAAAAAAAAGGTGCCTAGTGGGGAGAGTTAGAGAGGTGAGGATGGGGATAGGGTGGGGCTGATAGCAAGAGCACAAGACTAGGGTAAAGGGTTGTGGGTGCTCTGGTGGTGGGACAGCTATGACGAACACATGTAAAGGGAGAAATCCTATACTTTCAAAACACTAATAGATGTAAAAACAATGGTGCATTAAAAATAAAATGTCAAATATCAAGGAAATTGATGACAATCATTATCCTTGCCCATCTAACTAGTGAAGGCATCTGGCACCGAGTGTTAGGAATATCATGGTGGAGTTATGCCATGGCTGCCAGGAGCCCAGAATTCATAGTCCAATGCCTTAAGGACTTGAACTTAAATGGGTATAAGCATGTGGGCCTAGCAACCTCTTGCCTTCAAAGAATCCTGTAAATGTTTGCACGAGGCCTTGCCCCTGGGAGCAGCAAAGTGACAGGTGTGGCAGGGGATGAAAGAGCTCCTTTCCCTTCACCCTGACAAGGTGCTGCTGTGCAAAACAGGTGATGGCCACTCTAATTGTGACTGCTCCCTGATCTGGAAGAGTCCCAGCGTGAGGTCGGGAAGTGACCCCCTAGGACCCAGGCCTCCCAAGCTCTCTGGAAGATGGAGAGCCCCTCCAGCGGTACCACGTGCACTGGCCTGGGAGAGCTGAACCCATTTAAGCCTTGGGAGGAGGGCTCCCTTGGGGCTGCCATCGGACACCTGCCCTAGGCTAAGAACCAAGGTCCTAGTTCAATGCCCCCCTCTAAAGAAAGCCACTTTTCACTTTGCCGAAAACCTAAGTTGTTATTGTTGTTGTTGTTGTTTTTCCAATAGGGGGCAACCCTTCAGTAGGCCTCAGTCATTCACAATAAAAATGAGTCTTAAAATTGATACCCCTGGCACTGATAATAAGAATCATAAATTAAGTATCACATATAATACATGTTAAGTGCCAGATACTATTCTAAGTGCTTTATATATAATAATTCATTAAATTGTCACAACAAGCTTATGAGGAAACTGCTATTATTCCCAATCTCACTTTACACATGAGGACACTTAGGCACAGCAAAGCGATGTAGAAGAAAAATTTGCCAAGTTCACACAGTAATGAGGTACATGTTGACCCAGCAATCCCACTTCTGGGAATCAATTGACCCACAAGAATTAAAATCTCTACAGACAAACATATTTATGATGGCATTAGTTAACACAGAAAGAGTTGGAAGTAACTGAAAAAGAGCAACAAGTAGAGAATAGAATTGTCCCTACAGGACGTGGCTAGGCAGGCTGATCCGGGTGCCCTCATCTGTGCCTCTCACTGCCATGTGTACAGTGTGAGCACATGCTGAGCCTCAGAGTCTTTCCTGAATACAGTTTAAGGAAAAGAAGAAAGTAGTGCCTGGAAGATGGGGGGGATAAGGACAGCAGTTATGATCAAGGCTCAAGTAACATATTTACTGACCTCCAGGTTGGACTGATACTAGGTCGGAGGTCTCTGTTGCTTCCTAGAATCACACTCCTTACACTTACACTCCTCCTCCTCCACAAAAGCAAATATACCAGGCACTAATCCAATCACCTATTTTTAAAAGACAGAATTGTCCTCTTATTCTTCACAAAAGTCTTAGAAATACCAAGTTAATCTAAACCCAAACAACACATCTATATACTGAGTGGGGTTGGTAAAGCACATGTTTTTGGTGTGGGCTGGGACCAAAAGTCTCAAACCAAGCTCCTGAAAGGGGGTTTTCTGAAGTGGGTCTCCTCATATTTAACCCCCTCAGTCACATTGGGGGTAGGCAGGACATTGGAGAACAGATGAGACTGATTTGCCATCTGCTGTGGCCACGCATTTGCACACCCCGCTTCTGCTCACCACCCCTCTTCACCCATCAGGCACTCTGCAAGACCTGCGTCCACTCTACAGGCTCCTTCCTTGTCCATCTGTGCTCTGCTAGCCAACTCCATGCTTCTCACTGCTGCAAGCACACTCTCCTTTGAGACTCGGCTGAGAGTTGGCTAGGGACACAGCTAAGGCCTTCATGAGCCTCTGCTCCCATAAAGACTTATGCTTTCAAAAAGAAATGTCCTCATTTCGTCTTTAATTTAATATCCTAGGATATGGACAGAGATATTTGGCAGAGAACTCGGGCCTATTTTGGATTAAGCAGTGTGTACTCCTCGCATTCCCATGCTAATGTTAATGTTCCAACTCTCTGTGAGTCATCGCAAGATCAGGAAGTGTGGACAGCTGTGATTTTCTGGGGCACAAACTTGAATCCGACTCACTGCCAGGCTGGTGTGGAAATAAGTCCCCTCATTGCAGAGAGAGACCAACTGAGCACCCAGTGTGATCTCCAAATCTAGATTGCATTTTATGGAAGGAAGAAGGCTGTTCATAGAGCTGGGGTGCTCACGAAGGTGAAACATCTCTGCAGAATGTCTGGTGTTAGCCTTCTTTCTCTCTGGCCTTCATAGAGAGACAAGGAGAGAAAGCCTTTGAATGGGAATGGGCAGGCTCAAGGATTTGCTTCTGGGAGCTGTGTATATAGAGACCCCACCCCCAACTACAAATTCTGTCCCAAATAAAGGAGTCAGAAAAATATTAGGCCCCATCCCTTCCTCTGGGAACCTGTGAAATCAGGCTGGGATTGGGGGTGGGGGGAGCAGGAGGGAGCAGACAGAAAAAGAAAACTTAAAATAACAAAGACTTACTCCTGTCTGGAGTGGGGAAGGTAAAGGTTTCTGAGTTATCTCCCAGCACAGGTTTTGTGTCAGGTACGAATTAATGTTCCAGATCAGGCATGATGAGCTAAATTAACTCCCTTGGCCTCAGTTTCCTTATCTGAAATGGGGATATAAAAGTGCCTTCCCTTTGTGTAGTTTGGAGAATTCCATGAGATCCATGTGAATGGTTTAGCCCTGGCCAGCAACTAGTAAGTACTTGATTAACATTAAACAGTACTTTGATTATTTTGCTGTTAGAGGATGACGGAAATTAGAAGTTTCTTGAATTCCTGAACTTCCCCTTGCTCCTTCACTTGCTTTGGTTTAGAGATTGATTTTCCCTTCCTGACAAATATCTCCTGGATCCTACTCAGATAGGAGCAGAGTGGCCTCCTGCACCATATAACAAAGTCCAAAGGCAGAGGCAGGATCTGTCTGAGGCAACAGGACTACCCTCACGCTTTGCTGGAAGAGACGCACAGGGGCAGAGACAGCCCATCTGGTCAGACAGCTCACTAATAAAAGCCAGGATGCTGCAGAAAGAGACAACTTTTCAGAAATGTGATAGACCCCTCCTGCTAGGGACAAAACATCTGTTCGTTCCATCTTGCAGATCTGGGCTCCTGTGTCTGAGAACTGTTTTTCCTGAGAGCATTAGATGGACTCCTATTTCTATGCTCACACAGGGTGTCTTTTCAACTCCAAATGTAAACATGTGGTTCCAAGAACGGAAGCAATAGCAGGTCTCAGGAGCACGCAATTACATGGTGGTTCTTTAAAGGAACCCTGGTTTGCGACTATTTGAGGGTAAGTGAATTCTTGATCAACATCCCATATAACTTGGCAGGAGCAAAGGTTTTTAAAATGAGCTTGAAAAAATATAAACAGTATGTATGTTGGACAAAGGACTTTGTAATTAGGATGTATTTTTTAAAAGATGAAATTCAGTAAGAAAAAGGCAAATAACCCAATTTAAAGCAAAAAAAAATGGGTAAAAGATTTTAAAGCACAATTCACCAGAGTAGATATACAAATTGTTAAAAAGTACATGAAAAGATGTTTAACATGATTAGTCATCAGTGAAGTGCAAATCAAAACCATAATGAGCTAGCACTATACACCTATTATGATACCTAGGCAAAAGTTTTTAATTGACAATACCAGGGTTGGTGATGTGGAGCAACAAGAATTCCTGTACACTGCTCGCAAGAATGGAAAATTGTACTACTGCTTTGGGAAATATTCTGGATGCTGTTTATAAAGTAAAATATACACTGACCACACATCACCCAGCAAAGTCACACTGAGGTATCTACTCAAAGGAAATAAGCACAAATGTCCCCAGAAGGGCTTCTCCATGAATACTCACAGCAACCTTAATCACTCAAGCTGGAAATAAAGCAAATGTTCATCACTAGTAAATAGATAAACAAAGTGTGGCATGGCTAGATGCCCCGCTGTAGATGACTACTCTCCCATAAAAGAAATGAAACCTGTTTGCTTGTGTAATGGTAAGCAAACAAAATCAGATCCAAAAGGCTCCATGGTGTATATGATACTTTGGATAAGGCAAGTCTAAAGCACTGTGGCTACAAGCAGGATAGAGGGGGAAAGGAAGAAGGGGCATAAAATCATCTTCATTAATGTAGCTCTTTGGCTGTAGGAATATGAACAATATTCCTTATCCAAATTATTCCTTCCAAGTAAGAAATAAAGAAAAAGCTGCCAGTAAGTATATAGTCTAAGCTTTGCTGGAGGCCTGTCAATGCCTTGGTGGTGGGTGTGGTGTGGAAACATATACCCAAGAGTGTGATCCTATACCCTTAAATCATCTACTTTTGTAAACCAGTTACTTCAGCTTAAAATAAATAAATAAATAACCTAATGGATTTTTCCTGTTAGCCAACATGTAATACTAATAATGGAGGAAACTTAGCTTATCCTGAGCTAGGGCCCTTTCTAGACACCTGAGATATATTTAATCCTCAGGAGCATCTGGGGTCCATACTGATATTGTCCTCATCATTGAGGACACTGAGGCAGAAAAAGGTTGCCACGGGTAGTATCTTGGCTGGTCACCACAGAACTGGGATGTGGACAGACTGTGGCTCCAGGAACTGGCTTCCTTAGACATGTTGCAATGCAGCCTCTTGGAGGACATATTTTGTCTCAGAAACTTTCAAATCCCAGAAACAAAGAGACCTACTAGGAATGGAAACACACTGGGAATAGTTCTAGATGGCAGGGAGGGGCACTTCCAGAGATAAAAAGATATTATGAAAGGGTCTGCCACAGACCATTTTTTCTGGACACGGGCAATTGGATTCAAAAGCCACCTGCAAGCCCACCCATCCTGCCCACTAGAGAGCGTAAGAAGGCATGTTGTGTGCTGGGTAGGGAACACACACCTGGGTCAGCACACTGAGTCCAAGCTAGTTAATCCAAAAGAGGCATATAACATTCTTGAAATTTCAGCAGCAAGAAAGGAAGCAGCACCAAGTCCCCAGGATGAGGGAGGGAGTCCATCTGCAAAGATGGCTCCTGGCAGCTCCTTCCTGTAAAAGGGACTAAGTGGGAAAACAGTTCCTCTTTGGTTATCTCCTAAGGGCAGGGATCAGGATTGAGGGAACCTAACCAGGGTACCAGGCAGCACTGGTGAGATCCAGTCAAATCACCTGACCATGCATATCTTCCTTAGCAAGCCCCATGCAGGAAAAGAATCATCTCCTTCCCAAAGCAAACAAATACTTAGGAGGACTTCATGGGAACACCTGCTTCCCCTAAATCTTAAGACACGGCTACCAAATCATCTTTAACAGCCCCCTTGCACCAACCTGAGGTTAACTGCTTTTTTGTACTGTTGGAGTATACTTTTCACAATTTGTCTTAACATGCAGATTGTCCTTTATTTCTCACTAGCATGAAAACTCCACGAAGGCAGGGTCTTTGTTTAAGCTTTTATGTGTCCAGCCTAGCATCTACCAGCACTGCCCATGAAAAATATCTGATGGATGGAAGAAAGGGAAGGAAGAAGGAAAAAGATAGGGAGAAGATGGAGGAGTCCCTATTCCTTCAAACACTATTGCTAGTAACAGAAGTGATGTTTAGTGAACTTCCCTGCCTGCCAAGGCCTCAGTTTTCATGATGCTAAAACATCCCTGATGGCTTTCTGTCTTCTAGAAGCCCTGATGCTTAAGAACCCAGTGGTAACTTCTGTGCCTGCCCCTGAGTCTACCATCCCAACTCTGGCTAGTGGATAACTCTTTGGCTTGTCATCAGTGAATAATATTTTCCAGGTGCTGAATGTTGGACAAATACATTTGTCTTACTAGAAAGCTCAGGAGGTTTTTTTTTTTTTTTTTGGTTTTGTCATTTTTTTTTTTTAATGGGAACCTATAAAACTCCAAATGGATTTGCTTCTACTGGGTCCATCCTCTCCACCGTCCTTATCCTGGCTTGAGTAACAAGGTCCAGATGAACTGTAACGTGAGTTCATCTCTCTGGGCCCTGATTTCCTATGAGAAAGGAAGGTGAATGACATTTCAAAAGAGCTTTCTGAGATTTATGTTTTTGTATCCATGGAGGTCTTTCAAGAGCCCGGCATTTTCTCATAACCTGTGCAAGTTCCTTTTGTCTGCCTTTGAACCTATTTATTAGTGGGACAGTATTTTAGGTGAAGTGAAAAAAGAAATAGTCTTCAACTAGAAAGAGAGAGGAATTAGGGAACGGAATAAATCATTTATGTATTTTCCAGTGGTAATAAATGGTCTCATTTTTTTAAATTATATATTTGAATATACAAGACAGACATCCATAAATGTATGCATCCTTTCAGGACAATAACATAATCCTAGTTTTCCCATACTGTGTCACAGAGAATTAATTCTATCTTTACCTAATACAATCAAACCAGCTTCTGAATTGAAAGTTAGATGAAATCTGACATTAATCACTGTCACAACATACCCTGCTCAGTCCCTGAGACACACACAGCAGATGCGCAGTTCCGTGCACATGTAAAGAAACAGGCCTTGTCCCTACATCCAGGCGTTTACTACCCTTGGGGAAATTCACAAGATGTACAGGTAAAATCCAGCCCTATCATTCCCCTCCTAAAGCACTTAGAATGATTCCACATTGCCCTTGGGATAGATAGTCAAAGTAGTAGATTTGTCCCTGCTAAGCCTTCAGTCTCATCTTGTTGCTTTCTGCATGTCCACTGACTCCTTCATTTCCTCTTATGCACCAAGTTCATTCTGACTGCAGGCCCTTAGTACCTGTTATTTCTTTTTCCTAGAATCTTCCTGACTGCAGGCCCTTAGTACCTGTTATTTCTTTTTCCTAGAATCTTCCTCCTCCCACTATTCCCCCTTCAAGTCACAACATATTACCAGAGAGGCAGAAGCAATAGGATGCATGTAGGTGTATATAAGAGGCAAATAATTATAGGAATTGGCTCCCACAGTAATGGAGGCTATATGTCCCATGATCCGCCTTCTGCATGCTGGAGAAATGCTAAATCTGAAGACCTGAAATGGGCTGACAGGGTGAGTCCAAAGCCCAGGAACCAGGAAGGCCAAGTACTAAGGCAGAACTTGAGGGTCTCAATTCAAGCAGAGACAAAGCATCTCTTTTTGTTGTTGCTGGTTTTAAATTTTGGTCTTTAGTTGTTTATTTCAGGAATATTTGTAGACACTATATATTAATCACTGCTCTAGACATGCAGTAGATGCTAAATAAATGAATGTGCATTTATATTACATGTGTAGTATCTGTTAACAAAACTAGTAACATTTAAAATAAAATTTCGGGCCTCCCTGATGGCGCAGCGGATTAAAGCACAGCACTGGGAAGCTAAAGCCACTTCCGCATGAGTTGGATACCCGCCTGCCCCAGAGGTGACCACACGGCGTGGCAGACCTCTCCTGACCTGCCCACTGCTCCCCTTAGCAGTGTACTTCGTCGATCTGCCTGTTCTGCTCCCCACTCTGTCTCTGGTGAAGCCTCTCACCGCCCCTGAGCCTCTGGCCTGTACTCCAGTTCTGTATGCATAAATAAATAAACCTTAAAAACAAAAACAAAAAATAAATTTCTCTGTTGAATTCAGCCTCCTCTTGTTCCCCCATTATTGGGACTGGGGACTTGACAAACCATCCTTGCCTTTTTGTTCTATTCAGGCCCAGAAGAGTAGACCATGCACACCCCACATGGGAGATGGGGGGCAGGGGTAGGGCGTTACTAATTCAAATTCAATGCTATTCAAATACTAATTTTTTTTTCTGAAAACATCCTTACAGACTCACCCTATGATGTTTTACCAGCTACCTGGTCACCTCCCAGTTGACACATAAAATGAAGCACATAAAACCGCCTTCCCCTAATTCATCATGTTCATTGCCATATTTTATGGTATTCTTAAAGTTTTTCCTCAAAATAGTTATTTGTAGTGTATTTGAATTTATATTATTTCCAGATTCATCTCTAGTTCTGGATTTCAGAAATGGCAGCTGAACTCTTTAGCTCCTTGCTATCTCAAGTTCCTAACACCCATGTCTGGCATGTAGTAGGTTTACATGACTACTTCTTGATTGAATCTGAATAGGGAACTTCAGTGACTGTTCAAAAAAAGGTAAATTGTCAGATACAGAATCATTCAGGGAAATGTACCATTCAGTCACAACTTTGTTCAACTTGTTACACATATTCTTTCTCAATTTCTTATTTTTCCTCTGTACTCTTTGGAGACCTAACATTGGGGATACAGGACCGCTGCACAGCTCACATGTCTGCTGCAGCTCTGAGCCTTCAGCCCTGCAAAGCCCTGACTAGAAATTCTTCCCTCTGGTGGTTAAATACTCCCTCCCAGCTCTGGCTCTGCATTTTGTTTTTTTAACACTGGGAGGATTCAGGTGGAAGGTGGATGAAGTCCTTCTTAAAGGTCAAGAATTTTTGTGAATATTCCAGAGGCGATGTCGTTTACAATTGCAAGTGACGGTTGATCTGAGACAAAAGAAGTTGCAGGAACACAGTTCTTCCTACTCATCAGACTAACCTCCAGATATCTCTGTACACTTCACCGACAACATCCAGACTCAAGGAGTCTCTGGCAAGTTTCCAGAGGGTATCAATACTTTTTTCTCCACTCTTAAATGGAGAGATGACAAATCCCCACTTTCCAGAAAAAGACATTGAAGTAACCATCACAATGCTACATGGAAAGTTCTAAGGGTATTAACAGCAGGCCTCTTTGTGGCTGAGTAGACACTGACACCCCCAAAACCTGCAGGCCACTGGTTGCCTCCACAGTGCTTCCTTTGGGTAAAGAGAAAGAGAGCCACTTTGCCACATGCATCATGGCAAGAGTCGGCATCCTATTCAAACATGCAGAGAAAACAGACTTGAAGACAGAAAATAGCAGGGCTCTGAGAACAAGACGAGGATGCAGGTGCTGGGGTAGAGCAGCCTCTGGCTGCCAGGCCCTTGGTTTTCTTCTGCCATAGAAAATGGGGGGCCTGTGGGGGATGTAGCAACCTAATCATGACCCCCAAACACCCAGTCTTCCATCAAATTACACTATTCTACCCCCACGGTCCTTTACTAAACGGTAAAGATAGCAAGACCAAATTCTCAAGTAACAAAATCTCTAATCTACTCTGGATTCTGGAGAAGAAATAGTAAGAAACACTGGCACCCTGAGGGAAGTGTCCCAGCAATCAGTGGTCCATCCTCATGAGGCCATGTGGGTTTGAAGGTCCTGGAGTCATCGAGGAGAATATGAGAAAGGGGTTATTTTGAAGTAATATGGCTCACAGAGTAGGACAGCCAGACACCCACATGCACATCGAGGTGGGGGAGGGGGAGGGCCTTCCAGACACTAGACACAAAAATTAACTGGAAATAAGTCAGAGACCTAAATGTAGAGCTAACAGCTAAAACTATAAAACTCTTAGGAGAAAACAGGACTAAATCTTTGTGATCTTGCATAGGCGATAAAAATAAAATGAATAAAATGGGACTTGATCAAAATTTAAAGCTCCGCTGCAGAAGCTACCATAAGAAAGTGAAAAGACAACATATGAAAGGGGATATTTGCAAATTATCCCATAGAAAAAAAGCTGGTGTACAAACTATATAAAGAACACTTAAATTCAATAATCTAAAGAAAAAATTTTAAAGTAGGCAAAGGATGTGTAGAGACTGCTCTGAAGAAAACATACAAATGGCCAATAAGCACATGAAAAGACACTCAGTGTCTTTAAACATTAAATAAAAATGAAATTAAACGAGATGCCACTTATCACCTACTGAGATAACTTTCTATCAGAACTATGAGAATATGAAGATAATATCTAGTCACAACATATTTAAATATATAAGAAGAAGAAGAAGAATTAGGGAATTAATACAACAGGACCACTTTTAACACCCTGGTTGAATTTTCAACATTGATAAATGACAGCAGGTAAATGTCTCAAGAAACAAAACATCTTAAACTTCCATTCACTTCCCTCCCAGCAAAAACCTGTTTTTTCAGTTAGTTTTATTTTACTTTGTCATCTCCTAACATTTACATTGTAGTCAATAATCATAACCTCGTGTTTGCTTTATTCTTAGTTCTGGTTTGTATTATTCATTTCTCACCACCAATCTCTTAATTTACTTCAACTTCTTCATTTGTGAATTTGTCAAATAATGAGAAGAGCATCCGATACATGAAATAAAAAGACAAAGCTGGAGCTATATTATCAGAGTGTCTGTACATCTGCAGGTCTGGAGGGAGGTAGAGATTAGGGAGTAGGAGTCAGTGACATTATCGGATGAGTCTGTTCTTCATTTGGTGTGTTTATTGGAGGACTCCCCTGACTGGCTCACATTCAGAAAGAAGGAGCTGGTTCTCATTGGCTGACTTGTAACAGCAAGTTCAAAGTGCAGTGTTGAACCCTGAGTTGACAGGGTTTATTAAATCCAATGATAGGTCTTGAGTCTCTTTAACAGTGGTTCCATTTTCTTGCCATTTTATCATTTCATTTTTGAGTTTACCTTTCTTTTGTGTGTTTTCCTTCTAGACTGGGTCATTAATTTTTCATGCTCTGCCTCACCATTCCTTTTTTTTTTTTCTTGTGTATTTTATACATTTGCTATGTCATTTCTTTTCATCTTTTTCATGCTTAACATATGCAATTTCATCCAGACATTCTACATCAAACAAACTTGCACTCCATGAAACAAACACATGTTTTGTTGGGACATATGGTATTCTCTATAAAACACAATTTTTGTTATCAACCAACACTTAAAATTTGAGAGGTTCCACATAATAAAACTTCCAGAATTATTTTTTCTTGAACATAAAATCAGAAGACGTCAATACCGGGCCTTCTGAGATAACAGCAATCAGCTATACTTTTTCCATTGGCAGTTCTTAAACTTCAATGAGCACCAAGACCATTGAGAATGGCTTGTTGAAAGAGTTTTGCTAGGTTCCAACTACACCCCCAATTTCTAACAAGTTATCTGGTGATACTGAAGCTGCCCACCTGGGCGCTACACTTTAGAACCCCTGCTTGAAGGCAACTAAACATCAGAGACATTCTGCAAGGGAGAAGGAGCTAGAGGGATCAAAACAGAAGAGCACAAGGGATACTGCTATGGTGATGGTGCATTGGTGAATTGGTGGTGGGAATTCTATGGGGACTACACCTGAGAGGAGAAAACATGCAAGCATACACTGGACAAAAATGAACAATGGTGTAAATATAGAGAGAAAATTAAAAAAGAACCCCTGCTTGAGAGAAGGCATGTGCTTTCTAGCTCACCATGAACCTCACCACTTCCTACTGTCTCACATCCAGCCAACATCACTTACGTACAGCACCTACCTGGTTCCTGTAGGCAACTGTGTTCACAAACCCTGTGATCTCTTTGATGTGAACCTTCCTTGAGACTGGGGGACTCAGCCCCCACTGCTGTTGTAAGGCTGCATTGTGTGTATTACCCACTTTCCCAGCCCACGGGCACAGAGAGCACTGTTGGGGTTGCGCAGGTCCTTGCTAAAAGTTTTGGGTTCCTGTCGACATAAAGGCTTTATACCTAGTCGGGAGCCCCATTCCAATGAGAAGACACCCCCAGGGACATTCAGACTTTTCCAATGAACCTCTTAAAGGAGCCAGATCTGCTTTTTTTTTTTCTTGCTGTTGCTTGAAGGCTCAAAAACTCATCATACTACAGACTCTCCCTTTAAGCTGCCTATGTACTGTCTAGGTTTTGTTTGTTTGTTTTTTGCTTAATACTGGTGGATAATAAGAAAAATACTCAGAACTTTGCCTCCAGACTTCTTCAAAACTTCTAGTACACAGATTGGTGTAGGTAGGTATCTCTCTGCTCTACTCCAAAATCTTCTGTTTATTTTCTTGCTCACCACATTGTAATGTTTCTTGCTAGAAACCTTATTGTTAGTTTGTCTGCTACTGGGGCATTTTTTTGCAGGTTTTTAGTAGATTTTTGTTCCTTTTGTAAGAGTTTCAGGGAGGAAGCATCTTGGGTCCAGCTTTCCTGAGTCCTCATTATGGGGGAAGCCCTATCCCAGTGGTCAATCTCTTTATCAATGAACTCCCCACCCCCATAGACTCCAATGAAATCAGCCTGGGGTGATGCCTGGGTCTTTAAAAGCCCCCTGGGTTATTCTAATGGGTATTGCTATAACTCAGTGCTTTTTAAATCTCTTCTCACACTAATCACTGAAGGTTTGGCTAAAATCCAGATTCTGTATCAGAAGGATTAGAATCTGGCTCAGGTAGCTCCTTTTGCAATCAGCTACTAATGTTGCTGTTGTTACTGGTCCTTAGACCACACCTTGTAGCAAGATTCTGGAATGAATATAACCAATTTTCTTGCCTGGGTACTCTCACATCCCTTACATCCTCGGCCCCATACTGTGACCTCGTGACATCCACACAGTGCTGAAAATATGATCCAGTCCTGTATGTAGACCATGACTTTTAGAAGTGGCTCAGGACTTTAGGGACTTTGAGTTCTAATGACAGAGACTGGAAATTCTCAAATGCTTAGGGTTCAAGGATATATAAAAGATAGAAACATCCCCTTAAATCCTTCTTCAGAACAGACTTAAATTGTCTTCACCCAGTGTTTTTTCAAAAACAAATACTCAAATTTCCTTTACCTGGGATTTGTCATAGCATCTGGTAGGCATAACTAGGGCCACACAAATAGAAATAGCATTTTCTGTGTGACACCAGCACATCAGAGAGGCACAGCCTCAAGAAGGAACCAGAGTTGCCATCAAATGACACAGTGTTGCCATCATTTCCAGAACTGATGGATACCTTATTCTCCACTAAGTTTGTCAGACAAGATGTCATAAAAACAGATTTTTGGTAATTCTCAGGAAAAAGCTGAGAGAGGATGGGAAACCTAGGAGTAGTACAAACTGTGATAGTGTAAAATTACCACACGGTGGCACCATTGGCTCAAAGAACATAAAGGGACAGACTTGGCTGTTGATTCTGCCCTACATCAGGGAACAATCTTTAAACAGGAGGAATGAAAATGATAAGAGTGAATAATCAGGCTGCTGGAAGTTGCTTCTCAAACAGCCAGGAACCTAGGACATTTAGAGCAATCTAGCAAGATCTGAGAGGCTCTTGGCTGTTGGGAAGTGACTGATGTTTAAATAATGGTGGGAGGAGGGCAGCTATTGAGTGCTACTGGATCAGTAAAAATGGATTTTTTTCTACAAAATTAGTAAACTTTTGTGAAAGGATAAAACTCTTCCATTTTCCTGTCTTTAGACAGTTTTTTCAAAGTTACCATGTTTTCAGCGTTTATATGAATGAATATGATGTTTTAAGTGTAGTTTCACTTAATCCTCATAGCATTATTATCCCCATTTTACAGGAAACTGAAGGCTGAAGAGATTAAAGCAGCTGACCCAAATGCAAGTCAGAACTTGAACTGAGTGTGGTCCCCCGTACATTCCTGTGAGCTTAACCACTGTGCTGTCTTACCTCCCAATAAATATTTATTTACATATTTCTGTGTTCATACCGTGCGCTACCTGAATCCAGTATAGTGTGATTTGCAGTCAAACTCTCTTACATAACTCAGTGTGACGTGGGAATAGTTGGTGTCCAGGTGTCCCAACAAGGAAATCCAACCCATCTTTGAAAAGCAAAATTTCCCTACTCAGGACCAGTATTTCCTCAACTAGGCACAACCAAGTGAATTCATTTCTGGAAAAGGATTTTTACCTTCCATTTAACTCAATCTGCAATGTTCAATGAATATGAAGATATCTTTTAAGATACATTTTAAAATGAAGAGCACAGTATTGTATATATCATGGGAATAGACTTTTGTGAGCATGGTGGAAACCCAGTCTATTCACTAACATTATCTCAAGGGAGGCGGGAGGCCTCTGCATTTACATGGATGTTCTTTCACTGTGTACAAGAAAGACTTTAATTTTCAGAATATATGTGTACAGTACTAAAATGTGCATACTCCATGATTTCAGGTCTAAGATCTTATTCTGAGGTGGGGGCAGGGGGGAGAGGGTGATGTTGTAATCAAATAATGCTGGTTTTCTTTATATAAAAAAAAAAGTCCAGATAGTACATATGGAAGGAATGATCGAATTAGAAAATCTCCATTTCAGGTTTCTCAAACTGCTAAAAATGGAGCTTCTATATGACCCAGCAATCCCACTCCTAGGTATCTGCCCAAAAGACACAAAAACATTGATTTAAAGGGATACCTGTACCCCCATGTTTATTGCTGCTCTATTTACAATAGGGAAGACATGGAATCAACCCAAATGCCCAAAAGTAGATGACTAGATTAAAAAGACGTAGCACATATGCATGATGGAATGTTACTAAGCAGTGAAAAAGATAAACCACATGCCTTTTGCAGCAACATGATGGATCTGGAAGGGATCATGCCCAGTGAAATAAGCCAGAAAGAAAAGGAAAAATATTGGCTGGTTTCACTAATAGCAGGAGTATAAAGGACCGGGGTAGAGGGAGGGAAGCAATTATAATAAAGGGAAAAAAATGAAAAACAACAAACAACTATATACCAGAGGCATTTTATGGGTGGAGTGGGGAATGGGATCAAAAATGAGATGAGAACAGTGCACAGAACTATGGTGATAGCACACAGGTAAATTGGTAGTGGGAAGTCCAACAGAGATGGGAAAAGGCACAAAATGAAGAATGATGTAAAAATAAATTTAAAAAAGAAAAGAAAATCTCCATTTCTCAACTCTTAAGGAAACATGAATTCAGGCAATACAATCACTTGATGAAACTCTGGAGTAAGCGAAAAATAGAAAGTGAAGAGAGGGGTTGCAAAGGAGTCAGAGGGCCTGCTAGACATCACTGACCCCACTGATCTTGATTTTGGGACAAAAGAAGACCTACTATGTTCCTTGCAAAGTAACACAGTAGGAGGTACCCAAAATGTCTTACAAACTTTCACCCAAATACTTGAACTACACAAACTGAGAGGTAGCCTCTATTGCAGCACAGAAAACGGAGGTTTTAGGACAAAGTTAAGTGACTCCACAAGGAAGCAAGTATACACCAGTTTGTAATGGGTAACAGACACTGCTCAGTGGGTGGTGATGGACTTAGCTCTCTCACCAAGGGGAAGAAGGTCTGCTCTGAAACAGAAGAGACTTGAGAAGCATAAGAACCAAACACAGCACATGGCCCCTGAATAAAATAACCCAACAGGAAAAGGGAGATAGAGATAACTCAAAATTTTCTGAAGTCAAGAAACTTGATGATACCAAGGACTCACCACTTATTTTGTCTGCTGTGATAATGGTATATTATATCAGGTACAGGTAGCATTTTAAATTATTATGTAAGTATATAAGGGTGAAATGACATTATTTGCCTTAAAATCTGCAGCAAAAGAAAGAGGAAATGGGATAGATAAATCAAGTGTGCATGAGCATAATCATTGCTTAATCCTGGTGATTTTCATACTGGGATCAAATTTACCCTGTGTACTTTCATTATTTCTTGAAAAGAAAATCTTTTTAACAATCACAAAATAACCACGCATGCCCACTTCCACGATATTCTGTGGGACAAGAGAATATCCAGTAGGTCAAGACCATTTGCAGCTTTGCTGGAATTCATCCCCACTCAGAGCTGGAGTTCCACCACTGGAAAGCCGGCACCAAGTGTGCCCCTCAAGTTGCATGCCACTCTCTTCTCCATCTTAGAAGGACAGATGATGTCAGCAGGCTGGTTAGCCTGAATTCCATGCCACCCAACATCTCCAATTGCACTACAGACAAAGGTTTCTCCCAGTGTCACTCTGGGGTCAGAGGTCTGTTCAACAAATGTTCTTCTAAAACTCCAAGCAAGAAACACTCATAGATGCAGATGGCTCCAAAACATAGGAAACGAAGTTCACCCTCCATCACAAGAAAAGTATACAAATTGAAACATCCTGGGATTTTCAAGTTATGGAAAATCAGAACAATTGAAAACATACTCTCTGAGGATGTAAAGAAATGAAGGAATATTCTCACACTTTACTAGGAGGCTTATAAGTAGGAACAATACCTGGAGGGGGACAGTTTGGAGGCATTTAGCAAAATTAGAGTTGCCAGTGCCCTCTGGCCCAGGAATTGTTGGTGAATGCACGTATCCAGTTTTAGCAAGCTACTTCAAACCACATTTATCCGTAGCTGGTCGTTGTCACACTGACTGCAATAAAAGATGATATGAAAACTGAAATACCTATCAGAATAAGAATGCTAGTCCATTATAGAATATTATGTAACTTTCTTTAAATGAAGATATTATTTCTATAATTATATCAAAGTGTCTCCAAATCTACTCAGTGAGGGGGGGAAAAGAAAAGGTAAAACTGTAGTAGAAATCATTGGTGCAGAAAATGAAAAAGGATTACCTCTGCTTACATATGCAAAAATTATTTCTGAAAGAATGCCCTAGACATAACAGTGGTTGCCTTTAGGTAGTTAAGAGGAGGGAAAATTTTCACTGTAAGCCTTTATATCCTTTGACTTTCGAACTCTGTAAATGTATGACCTGTTCAAAATAGAAGGGTAAAAGTAATTTCCTAACAACAAAACCAAAAAGGAGTCCGGGGACTTTCAAACAGAATTGAGGGGAATTGGCAGTTGTTCAGATGTGGGGCTGGGAGAGGGCAGCTGGCCCGTGACCCTGCTGGAATGTGGCCCACCAAGCAGCAAAGGGAACAAAGCACAGTTCAAGCCTCCTGAAGGGGTAAAACATAATCCAGTTTAAATCACTTAAAGCCAAGTCACTGTAGCTGTTCAACTAATGTCAATTTCATTTTACACTCTGGCTGAAGTGTCTAGATAAAATGGTCCCAGAAATCAGAGGGGCTTAAGGGGGGATCCAGAAGGAGGCAGAACCTGTCAAAGCCCCAAAGCCAGGTGCAGCCTGAGTCAGCAGTTGCAAAGCTCCCAAGGGCCGGGCTCCATCCTGCAGACTCAGGCAGGGAAGTCCAGTCCCCACCACATGCTGTGGACACGGAGGCAGTGACTCTACCACTAGGCCTGTTGCAGGGTAATGCGAGAACAAAGAATGGACACTGAAATGGTGTGGGATCAAGCAATCTTGTGTTCAAATACAGGCAGTACTGTGTTGTTCTTTTTTTTTTTAATAATATAGTTTATTTTTACATCATTTTGTGACTTTTTCCATCTCAGTTATAATTCCCGTGGGCTTCCCATCACCAAATCATCTGTGTGCCATCACCATAGTTCAGGATGTTTTTTTTTTAATCTATAAAACATCCTGTAAAAATTAAATAGTAACCAGGAGAGAAAATAGTTATCTTATTTGATAAATGCACAGGTACACGCTTAGTTAGGGTTAAATTAAAAGATGGCTATCATTTGAAGAAATAGACATGACTTGGAAATACTTAGAGATCAGAATGTCTGTCTGGGGTGTCATGCTTGGTGGCAAATACAGACCAGGCCACGTGACCACTCTGAAGGACAGGCTGTAGGATCGAGGCAGTGGTGCCCATGGTCATCTCACGATCCTGCCAGGTGTTCACCACATGAATGTCTCTATTCCTTTCTGGACATACAGAAACCAGTAATTCCCAGCTGCTTGCCCTTCACTGAGGCCATGAGCTGGATCAGCTACACTGGAGCAGAGGTGGAGCCATGGAAAGCCATCCGCAAGCTTTTCCCTGAGTAAAAGCCATGCACTGAGATGACGGAGACACAAAGAATGGAATTTTCATGCATGCCAAACCCATGGCGTTTTGTATGAGCTTTTAATAGACTTTCACATGTTAAGTCACTGAAATATTGAAGTGTTGCCACAGCACAGCCCAGACTAACCTGACAAAATTGGCCCCAAGCCCCAGTGGTTCTAAAAGTAGCAGTGGGGGACTCAAGTGTATTTTTCATTAAGGCTACCTGTGCTTGCATAATGCTTTTGCTTTTAAGGGGATTCTGGTCAATGAGGTACTGTGACAACAAAGATGATTTTTCAGAATGCTCACAAGCCACTGACTGTTCTTACTACATCGTTTATGTGGGTTGACAGGGTCTTACCAAATGTTGGACATGAGGCTGATAAACTTTTAGTATCAAAGAAAGGTTTGAGAAGCTATGTACAGATTTATTGTAACTGCTATCAAAGTTTCAATGGTATTCTTTAAAGAAATAATGTAAAAAAAAAACATTCAAATTCATATGAAATCCTGAAAAGCCAAAGCACTCTGACAGAAGAAGTATCACACTCCCAAACTTTAAATTAAATCACAAAGCTAGTCATTGAAACAGTGTGGCATTGGAATAAAAACAGACATACGGACCAATGGGGTAGAATCAAAAGACCCATGAAAAACTCACACCTATATGGATAGTTAATTTATGACAAAGGAGCCAAGAGTATAAAATGGAGAAAGGAAAGTCATTTCGGCGAATGGTGTTGGAAAAAGTGAACATCTCATGTCAATAAATGAAGCTAATCCACATTAATAGTTCACACCATTAATACAAAGAACACTTGGATATAAGAGCAGAAACCATGGAAGAAAACATAGGCAGAACACTCCGTGACATTGGTTCAGTGATGTCTTTGGGGACTCAACTCCAACAGCAAGGGTAAAAAATGCAAAAATCAACAAATGGGACTACATTAAACTAAAAAGATTCTGCATAGCAAAAGGAGCTATTACAAAAAGAAGAGACTACTGAAAGGAGGAAATACCTGCAATTTATACATCTGATGAGAGGCTAATCTTCAAGGTCTACAGAGAACTCATACAACTCAACAAAAAGAAGACAAACAACCCAATTTAAATATGGGCATAAGCATTAAAGACATTTATCCAAAAAGACATACAGATGACCAATAGGCACATGAGTAAATGTTCATCACTTGTCATCAGAGAAATTCACATCAAAACCACACTGAGATATCATCTCATGCTTGTGAGACTGGCCCATGCCTAAAATACTAGTAACAAGTGGTAGAGAAAATGTGGAGAGAAAATAACCATTGGACACCACTACTGGGACTATAGACTGTTCCAGATCCTATGGAAAACAGTATGGAGGTTTCTCAAAATATGAAAATAAAACTACCATATGACCATATGTGCCAACAACTCTACTCCTTGATATTTACACAAAGGATGCAAAAATGTTAATTTGAAGGGATACACACACTCCTATTGTACATCATTGCAGTACAATTTCAATTGCCAAGTTACGAAAACAATCTAAGTGCCAACAACAGATGAGTATATTAAAATGTGGCACATGTGAAGGATGGAATACTACTCAGATATAAAAAAGATAAACTCTTGCCATTTGTGACAACATGGGTGGGAACAAAGGTTATTATGTGAAGTGAAATATGCCAGAAGGAAAAAGACAAATTACTGGATGATTTCACTCATTTGTAGAATATAGAAAACCAAAGGAAACATGAACAAAACTAAACTAAAACAAGTAAGTGTGCAGAAGTAAAACTGCAGAACTAAGGGTACTAGATGGGGAAGGAGATAAAGGGACTTAATGTTTATGTGGGTGGCAGGTGTGAAGTAACATAGATCATCATTACTCCAGTAAAAATACAACTTTTAAAAAATCATAGGCTTTAAAAAAAAACATGGATTAACTCCACCCTCTCCTTTTAGAGATGAAAATAAAGACTGAGACAGAGGGATCAGGAACTTGTCCCATGTCATCTCTAAGCTCTTTCAAGAAGCAGGTTTCCAGATTAGAAGCAGAATGAGCATGAAGGTTAAAGAGTCCTGCACCTTAGTTAGATCAACCCATCACCCAGGGCTTTCAAGGCCAAAAGGCATTTTTCCTGCTATAGGTGAAATTTAGAAAAATGGATGTTCTCAGTGACTTGGTCCCATTTAAAGCTACAGGAACCAGACACAAATGGGTGAGGCTAGAGCAGGTACTAACAAACATGTTTCAGTGCTGTATTGTCATATTTCCCATTTCTTCCCAAAAAGTCCAGAAACCTGATGCACATGTGAGATGTCCCAATTTGAGGCCTCAACCTCTTTGGTCACAAGAACCATCCTCCTGTTTCCTTGACTACAAGGATTTGACTACGGCCAGGGCCAGACCACAATAGCACTGCTATCCTGACAGGGTTGCCAGAGTTAGGGAAAAAAAAATCCTACAAGATAGTCAATTAAATTGGACTTCAAATAAACAACAAATGAACTTATGATATAAATCTCTCTCTGTATTAGTATATACTAATATGTATAGGCAATAGTTGATATTATAGAATATAAATATATCCCAGGCAATAGTTACATAATATAGAGCCTGGGACATTCTTATACTATATACATACAGATACTTATAAAAATATTGCCTGGAACATATTATACTAAAAAATTATTCAGTTTGTCAGAAGTTCAAGTTTAACAGGTGTCTTGTGTTATGTCTGTTTCCTCATCAAGTTGAAAAGCCAGGAAATCTAGAAAACAAAGATGTGTGGAGCAAGTAGGTTGAGAGAATCACAAAAGCTGTGTGTTGTGAATGACCCCCTGGGGAGTGCCAGAAGGCATGCACCCAGTGCCCCCTGAAACCAAGTGGGTCACTGGTATAGGCTGTCTGGTGAGGCACCTCTACAATCTGGCTTCCCTCCAGGCAGCTGGCCTTGAGCCCACCTCAGGAAGACTTGCTGCTCTCCCTGTGATCCTTCTCCGACTACATGGGCTTCCACAGCACTATCTGCCATGAGGCTAGCAGTGATGCTCAGAGCCCCAGATTTGCTCATGGCCTCTGCCCCCTGAATGTGCAGCATGCCCACAGGGCTGGGGGGGAGTTCACTGGAATTGCTCCATGTCACCCTCACCACACCCCCTGAGGGAGGGTGGCCACCCCAGAAACCACATGCCTCCCTCCTTACTGCAGATTTGACTGTCTGATAGTGTCTGCTGCCAGGAAGACGCTATATTTCCTCTAGTCTCATGTTCAGTGTCTGGGGAAGTGCAAGCTAGACAACAAAAGCCGGTTAACAGGAGAAAAGAGCCATAATTTGTGTAAATATTTACATGCCAGTTTGCTCACAAAAAAGTGAAATTCAAAAGTGGTTAGATTAAGGGTCTTATATGCTTTTTTAGCAAAGGAAAGAGGACTTGAACTTTAAAAGACAATAAATTATGGAGAAGTGACAAAGCTCGTGGGAATCAGCTGAAGTTAAGGGCTAATTTATTGAGGTCTGCCTCTGCAAATGCCTTTTGGTGTTGCCTCCCCATCTTCAGCCATGAGTCATTCTCTTGCTGGTACAGGTGGACATCTTCTTCTCCAAAAGGAAATCTATGCTCTGTTTTAGACAGACATGAGGAAATCAAAGAATTTGCCCCATATCTGTTCATACTCAATTGCCATCAGCTCTAAATGATCCTTCTGAAGAGTTATTTGGAGGTGAAATGTTCTGACCCTTCACTGCCCTGCTCCTGGTGGATATTCTTTTGGCCAAAAGCTGAGCACAGCTCAACACCACCTTCCTCAAAGTTCTGCCCAGCCCCCGGTCCGCCAGGATTAAGCAAAGTCTAAATGACAGACGGCATGGCCTTCACTGCCTCCTTCCCCGCTTCTTCCTCCTGCCTCACCAGCAGGCCCATGTAAGGTGACCCAGTCTTCCATCCACATTGCAAAACCAAATAAAAGCTACTCTTTCCTTTGAGTAAATTTTTCTATAGTTGGTTAAACCAAGCCCAACCTGTGAGGGCAAATAATTATTTTCTCTCCCCAAGTCCTATGTGGATGATTTACCCAATGTTACTATTACTTCTGAACACTAATGCTAAACTACGCCTCTCCCCTTCTCCCCATCCCCAGGAAATTATTAAGTGATTTGGAGACTCATGATTTTACTACCAGAACATTTAATGCACCAGGGTCAATAACTTAGAGATGAGTGATCTACCCTCAAATATTGGGACTAATAGTTTAAACCCCACAGTACACAGACAACACTTTGACAAATTTTGGATTAAATAAACTTCCTGGCCATTCTATTATTTGTCTCGCAGGTTTAATAATTTGTGATTTAAAATTCTTTCCAGGCCCTCCCTGGTGGCGCAACCGGTTAAAGCGCAGCACTGTGAAGCAAGTAGAAGCTGCTTCAGCACAAGTTCAATCCCCAGGCCTGGAGATGACCCACATGGGGCAGCAGACCTCTCCTGTCTCCATGGCTGCTCCCCTCAGCAGCATACTTCCGCAATTGGCCTGTTCTGCTCCCCACTCTCTCTGGTGAATCCTCTCACTGCCCCTGCACCTCTGACCTGTACCCCAGTTCTGTATGCATAAATAAATAAATCTTTAAAATAAATAAACAAATAAAATTCAATTTCCTTCCTAATGACTTTAGAGAATTCACATTTAAATTTAATCCAGGAGTCATTTTACTGTCACTGTCCTATAGACCCACGTTTATGGAATCTTTGGTGAAGACAGCCTCTGGTCTTCTGTAGAACTGCACAGAGCTGCCAGCCCTCCAGGACCTGCAGGCATGCTGCACATTCATCCCTCAGAGGACTTCCATCAGTGAAACAGATTCGTGGGCAAATGAGCTCCTCCAGAATCCCCAGAAAGTCCTGTTCTGATGTCTAAATGTCATCATCACAGCTGTCCTGAAGTAGAGATCCTAGGTATTGAGCAAAGAGAATGTAGCGAAAATGCCTTTAACATAGGCCCATACCTTTCTTGTTTGGCGGAGGTATCAGTTATGATCAAGGACCGGAGAGAAAACATTTATTTCATCTGCTTTACCCTCACAGACCTCCAGGGGGCAGCAGAGTCCAGCAGAATATCCATTTGTAAGGTCCACAAGTCCCTATAGTATTTGATTGGCCAGGGGACCAAAAATGAGGACAGAATAGGTCTGGCTGCCAGGATTCCGCAGCCACACCCTCTCAGCACCCCTGGACAGCCGCAGTCACATTTTTCCACCTGTGGTGGAGAAAACCAGGGGACTAAGCAAAGAAAGACATAGGAGACCCAAAAAGCCCTGTGAAATCTAACCCATGGATGATCCAAAATGCCAAGATCAGAATCTACCGTATCTACACAGCCAGGAAGTTGCTCTGGACAGGGCACTCCTCTACTTCTTCATGTATCAAAAGTGAGCAGTGGGGGTTTTTGAGACGAAAGGCTTAGTAGACGTTAGTTATTTAGAATGAGTAGTAGCACAGAGTAAATGTTGCACAAATGCTTATTCCAAAGTCATGTAACTCCAGATCACTCTGGGTAACTTTGGTTTTTAATACATTAATTTGTATTTGGATTGGATCTAGTCTATTAGATACATCAAAATAATTCATAACAGCTAACAGGTGTTTTGAGTGGCTGATTGGAATAAATGAGTCTGGATTGACAAGGTGTTCTCCAGGGGTGCAAATAAGGAACTACAGAGCATGTTTCTGAAATACATGCAGTGTCCTTTGGCTCATCGAATATTTCACTTAATAGGGAAGTATGAATACATCATGCTCAATGGCCAATTTCAAAACTTGAGTTATAATAAAGTATGCATAGTACTAAACTATATATTAGACATAATGCTGCTTGAAGAGTCAGTGTCTGCAGTAAATCACAAATATTACTGTGGTGGAGACAAGCAGGAGGGCTAGTTCACAGAGCGTGCTTAGAGATAGGAAACAGCATATATTGGTGGATGCTGTTATCTACTCAAATAACATCTGTCCACATCTGTTGCTGATGGTCTGAGCTGGTTTTTCAGCGGGGTCAGTTCTTAGAGACATATCATGGGCAGAATGGCAGCCTGAGATAACATGTGCAAGCAGTCAGGGTTCAGTGGAGGCACTTTCTATCATCTGCCTGTCCAACGCCTCTGTTCACCTCTAATTTTAGCCCCAATGAATGGGATTTGTTGAAACTCTAAATGAGCTGAAATTACTTCATCATTTCTCAAAGGGGACAGGCCCAGGGAGATGCAGTGGCAAAATTGTATCAGTAGCTTTCCAAGTTAATTTGTTCACTGCTGAAGTTTATCTCCTACAACACCTTCACACTTTCCCTTTTCCTTATCTTTCCCTAGGGTCCACACTATACTCTGTACAAACCAACATAAGCTACCTCCAAAAGTAGCACACCTTGTGATATGACAAGTTGGGAAAGAGCACTCTTTCTGGATTTGAGCCCTCACTTGCCACCGAGGCTGATCCCCTTGGAGTAATATACAAAATGTTCAGCACAGATCAGATTCACCCAAGGTTCCCCAAAAGTCGGTACAGAACCCTGGGCCTGCATGAAAAGCCAGTCTTTGCTGGGAGAAGTACGACCATACTTCTAAGAGCAACGAGCAAGCTGGCCCCACGCAGGTTCACCTAGCCCCCTGCATAGAAACTGTCACACACCCAGGAGACAGAGATTCCTTCTTTCAAAGACCCTTCCCCAGACCTTTGGAATCTTTCACTTAAACCCCAGTGTAAGTGTGAGGATGTTGTCTAAAATGCCCAGTGACTCAAGTCTTCTGGAGGATTAGGTTTTCTAAACAACTGCTGAGTTTACTTTTGGTTAAGTCCAGTGGCCTGGCCCATGAGATATACGAAACTCTTGACACAGCTCACAACCGTGGCAAACTCTCAGAATCCAATCAGTAAATAAACTCCACTGTCATTTAAGGAGAGAACTACTACCTTTGCTATTTACCCTTCACAGTGAAATAGTAAATGATACTGTGGGAACACTGAAGCATGTCAGTGAACAGACCATCAGCAGAAGAATAGCTTGCTCTTCCAAGACTCCTCTGCCCTCTAAGATTGGAATTTGGGGAGTTTGCATTCAAATGATTTCTTTTTTCCTCAGTAATGACAATGCTCAGTACCACATAAGAAATGAAATTGAAGCATTGATCTTATTTTTCAAACATAGGATAGCTTCCAATATTAAAATTAACATATAAATTTAGCATCCATCTTATTTTCGGCTCACTTCTGCTGAGTAAATGCACTTATAAAGAATGAATCACTGAAACAGTACGCAGTGAAATCAGGTTCATTTCTCAAATACGTCAGTTCAAATGCAGTCAGTGCCTGTTTTCCGGGCGCCCGACAAATGCTCCCAGGTTGTGCCCCCTTCCCACCACCCCCTGCCAATCCAGCCACAGGACAAGCTGGGAATTTCAGAGGATGGGTCCTACGGAGCAATCCCCATGCTTGTGACTGCCGCCTGCTAACCCTTTCTCCAGCTCTACTTCTGCTTATGAGCTCTGACTGTCCTTGGGTTCCTAGAAGCCTGCCAGTGAGCCATAACAGCTGCCATTCCAGGGCTTTGGAATCATGGCCCCTTTGCCCAGGGAACTGTCGCCTCTCCAGGTTACTCTATACACTATCAACTTAAACTGTAGCTATTACCTGGCTAAAAATGCCTGGCTTCGCAACTCACCCATGAAACTACTTTTGCTTTCCCATCATCAAAAGTATTGACCTTTCACAAGAAGATACCACCTGTTAGAATGGGTCTTATCAACAAGAACAGAGATAACAGGTGGTGGGCAGGATGTGGAGAATAGGGGTCCTGCAGTTGGTGGGAAGGGAAGTCAGCATAGCACGATGGGCCAGGATGGAGGTCCCTTTAAACATTTAAAAAAGGATATATGATACAGCAATATCCCTTCTGGGAATATGTAGGAAATCACAATTTCGAAGAGACAGTTGTACCCTCATGTACACTGTGACATTATTCACAATAGCCACAACATGGATATAATCTATGTGTCCATCAACAAATTAAAAAGCCTGTTCTGCACTAAATGAAATAAGCCAGTCACAAAAAGACAAGTACTATAGAATATCACTTATGTGAAATCTAAAAGAGCCAAACTCCTAGAAAAAGAGAGTAAAATCATGGTCACCAGGGGTTGGGGGTGGGGACATGGGAGGTGCTAGTCACAGGACCAAACCTTCATCTCTCAGATGAAGATGTTCTGGGATCTAATATACAACATGGTGAGTATAATTAGCACACTGTGTTGCATACTGAAAAGTTGCTAAGAGCAATTTTTCCACGTTCTCACCACATACACACACACCAGTAACTGTGTGAGGTGTGGTGTGTTATCTAACCCTACTCTGGCCATCATTTCACAATATACACAAGCATCAAACCATTGCATTGCACATCTTGAGTTTACACAATGTTCTATGTCAATTATATTTTAATAAATCTGGGGTGAGAGAAGAGTGCTGCTATTTCCTAAGAGGCAAAACTCTAGGGCAAAACCCATTTCCAGATGTCACTAGTAAACCAGAATCATGAAATTGAATGAGGAGCCTCCTGAAAGATATGCTGAAGTTTGAGTGCTTCTCCTTGGGGGAAAAGATGGTACATTATGACCCTCCACCAGCCAGAAGTTTCTAGAAACAGGCATTTCTGACCCAAAATGTGTATTCAATCTCATCACTGACATATGCCAACATCACTGAGTGAGATCTGGTGCATGTACTAATGCTGCTTACATGTGAAGGTTAATTTTGCCATAGAAAAGTGGATAGGAAGGGAGGGAGAACCCAAAGATATGTTGAAGAGGGGGTGGGGTCCCAAATCTTAATGTGTTTAAAAATTAATTGAGGAGGAGGATCAAAATGCAGGTGCTTCAGTTACCAGTGATTCTGAACACCAGTGACACCTAAGATTCTAAACTAGAAATTAAGCATCAGGGAGCATCAGCATCAGGGACCTTAGAGACAAACAGTGTAGAATTCATGCCTAACCCAACCACACTCACATCTTAGAGAAAGAAAGTGTTGCTCTAAGAGTGGAAGTCGTCAGGTCCTACAAGAGGGGACAAAAGCTTCTGCTGTTTGAGGTGAACTGACTTTGTAGAAGGCTAGCCTGACTTACAGGCCAAACTGGGGTTCATAAAGCCTAGATGAGTTCTGAGTGCCCAGATGTTTTGTCTGTGTGACAAATGGGGCTCAACTCTAAGGAGTGTGTTGATTTTTGCTATCCTCTTTACCTCCAGATGTTCAGTTTCCTAGAAAAAGAGTAATTGAGCGTTCATGGGCAGATGAGTGTTCATATCCCTTGACTAGAATATCAAACTCTCTGTATTCTACTACAAGCTTTGAGAGCCTAGCTGGAACTAAAGAGGCTTTGCTGCTTGAGTCACAGGGGCTTCTGCCCTCAGGACTGCAGAGGAAGCACAGGGGCCTAATGGAAGCACAGGGATCTTAACACTCAATTTCCCCTCTGCCTCACCACCCACAAGCAGTCACCCCCCCCCCCAAAGAAAATACGTCTGGCTTTAGAAATTTATATGGAGGATCACACATACCTGCACAGATAATTCCATTTTGTGAGCTACTGCAAAAAGAAGCAAATGACACTGATGATCTCTGATGCAAAAAGCAAGCTGAGTTTAGTTCAATCCAGTCCTTCAACCTGGAGAAGTAAAGGCTGAAAACTGACTTGGTAGCATCAGGGCCTCACATGGGCTGTCACCTTGTCAAGGAAATGTAGATAAGCTTTTGAGATGAAAACACTTTGAAGATATATTTGTCCCAGGTGTGTCCAGCCTCAGCCCATCACATTACACAAACATAAAATGTACTGCACATGTGCCTTTAGAATCAGGGGACAGATTAATTCTCTTCCCATTCCCTCACTTTCTTCCTTTCTGTAAACAGTAGTATTTACAGCTAACCAAACAAGTCTTATTTATTTTCGAACACTGCAATGTCCTTATGTCAGCTAAATATACACTAGGCTGACTAATACAATGATTTTTTTTCCCCCCTCAAAGAATTCTCATTCCAAAAGTGTCCAGCAGAAATAAGTATGAGAAGGTTCTTGTGTTTTAGTTTCTCTTTTTCTCCAGGGACCCACACAGGGGTGAGGAGCAGCTGATATTAGCTCCTGGTCTCCAGGAGTTCAGGGAACACATCAGGCCAAAGCATTTGCCCTTTCCTCTCCTCTCCTGAGGAAACTTTCAAGACTTCTTGCACTGGGAGTTCTCTCTGCATCCTTGACAAATAGAAGCTTTATTTGTTTGCTTATTACTTTCCTTTCCACTTTCATGGTCTCTTATCTGATCTAAGCAGTAACCATCCGAGCACCTTGAAGAGTAAAAATGGTAAGAGAATTGGTTGGTATGGATACCATTGAATATTGTTTTGAAAATTCATTTTTAAAAATATCTGAATGAGAGTTTGTCAAATACAGAACTCCATGTGTGCTTTTAAAGTAAAGTGGGAAAGCCCTGCTTTTCAATGTTTTGTTGTGGTGTCATCCAACAACCAGAGTGGCATCTTCTCCAAGTAAGAACAAGGAAATTCATACCTATATGCTCAACACAAAACTACTGAAACTAATCAATAGCAGCCATTTATTGGGGGTTTCCCCTGCATCAGGGACCATGCTAAGGAAGCGTTGCATGTCCTTACACAGTCAGTAACTTGTCTGTAGGGTTTCATTTTTACTAATTTGAGTGTCCATTATAATCTCTTTATCTTCGACTCATGGACCAGTAACGTGGACAATAACATACAAAGAGCATTTTCTTACACATGGTAAGCACTCTGATATCTATTGAAGAAATGAATGAGTAAAGAGAGAGAGGGTGAATTAACTCTATTCCTACGCAACTGATTCTCCTTCTTTCCAAAGGCAGTCCCCAAAACTTTTCAAATCATATTTCTCAAGGGATGTCTCATTAACTGATACCTTGATTCCAGGCCCATGCATTAGTAGGCAGCTTTCACTTCAAGTTTCTGTTTTTAGAGAGCCTCTTTTCACCAGTAGAAATGACATAAACCAAGATCATCTCCTTAGTTTATTTTTTTTTCTAGAGTCCTTAGCATGCTACATTAACCTGACAAAGCTTAATCGTGTGTTCATTTCACAATACATTTCATGCAGTTCACAGCTGTGATTGGTTTTACATTGACATTACACATGTTTCAATTCAGCCATGTGAAAAGAATAATTCTTAATGGAGTTTGTCTCTGAAAACTGTCCAAGCTTAAAAAAAGCATGTGAGCAGTTCACTCTAGTCTTAAGTGCAGTCTCTCTTTAAAATGGGAGGGATTTTAGCATAGGAAATAGTGTCCAGTTTGTAGTCCATTCGCAAGTGAACCCCTCCTTTAGGTTTCACATATCCTGAGGAATCCTCTTTTACAAAATTGCATTCAAGTATACTATTTTATTGAACATTCCAGATTCCATTTAGGGACAAGGCTGACCTTCAGCCTTACATCCCAAATAAATCTTCAGAGGACCCCGCTTTCCCAAGACTATTCTTAGCATTAGACTCTCTTTTACAATAAACATTCAGCACTAAAGCCACAGAGTAGAGCTATTTGGCATTTTCCAGTGAAGTGCAAGAAATTAAATAAGTTATGTTTTTTATTGCTAATGGATAGAATCAAGCACAGTCACTTTGTCAAACAGAAGGAAAGGGTATACACAGATTGTGGCCGCTCAGAATGGGGAGGGGACTTCCCCAGCGTTCAAATGCACAAAAAAAGTCACCTGGTCTCTCCGCATCTGCCACCACTTTAAGATGAAGTGTTGAGTATTCTAGAGTCTGCGGAATCAGACCGCTCGTCATAGTCATCCTCGGTGTAAATGGACTGCTTTGACACAATTGGACACCCATCCTCAGGGATAGAGATGCGAGGGTCTTCCGGGGCGCGAGAGGGGAGGACAGGCGAGCTTCTGAAGACGCTGGTAGAGTTACTGGGGAAAGGACTGACATATTGGGACCTCAGCTGGTACTGCTGCTGCAGAGTCATGGTGTTCCAGAGGGTGACATCGTTGGGCAAAAAGGGACTCGACTGGTTTCTCGCCAAAGTATTCCTCAGCATCAGAGGGTACCGGGGTGGCTGGGGGAAAGGGTGCTGCAGGGGTACCGCCAAGGGGTTGGGGACAACGTTACTGGAGTCCGTGGAAAACCTCAATGTGTCTGGGACTCTGAAGGCCGACCCCACGGACCATTTGGAAGAGGAGATGGGGTAGGAGCTCAAGGTGTGTTCAAAGATGTGCCCATTTGGGGGCAATACAAGGCTCTCGGGTTCTGAAGTTCGGTCCGTAGCCGAGACTGAGGACCGGCTGGAGAGCAGGACCTCCACGGCACTCACCAGGTCCCCCCCACAGCCCTTCAAGATCAGCTCCAACACCGTGGGCTTCTGGTTGGGGAATATTTTTTTTAACACTTCCAGTGGTGGTCTGTTGGCTTTCAAGCTGAACGGGAGAGAAACGGTCCCCGATGGGCCCTCGATCAGGAGGTGATTCTGTTCCCCGTGGTACTTGGGGCTCTCCGGACGGCCCTCTGAGCTGCCGCCATTTTTCTGGACGGCATAGCCGCCTTCGTCCACAGATACTATCTCGGGGCTCTCGGGAGTGAAGCAGCTCTTACTTTTTGCCATATCTGGTGAGCTCCTCTGATCTGTGTCCTTGTCACTGAAGCTCTCGGTGTTGTCTGTGGTGCTGCTATCCCCAAGTCGTTCTTCACTCAAATCTGAAAAGTAGAGAACAGCTGGTCAGGCCTTTCCCTGTGTGCATAAAAAGGAACAGGTCTGAGCAGGACAGAGCACGAAGGGGAAAGGCACCTTAAAAGGCAAATGGGGGCCCTCCCTGGTGGCACAGCAGGTTAAAGCACAGCACTGAGACTCTAAAGCCGCTTCAGCATGAGTTTGATTTCCGCCTGCGTTTGATTCCCGCCTGCCCAGGAGGTGACCACATGGCGCGGCAGACCTCTCCTGACTCGCCCGCTGCTCCCCTCAGCAGTGTACTTCGTAGATCTGCCTGTTCTGCTCCCCACTCTGTCTCTGGTGAAGCCTCTCACCACCCCTGAGCCTCTGGCCTGTACCCCAATTCTGCATGCACAAATAAATAAATCTTAAAAAAAAAAAGGCAGGGCCCTCCCTGGTGGTGCAGCGGGTTAAAGCACAGCACTGAGACTCTAAAGCCGCTTCAGCATGAGTTCGACTCCCACCTGCCCCGGAGGTGACCACATGGTGTGGCAGACCTCTCCTGACCCGCCCGCTGCTCCCCTCAGCAGTGTACTTTGTTGATCTGCCTGTTCTGCTCCCCACTCTGTCTCTGGTGAAGCCTCTCACCCTCCGCATCTCTGGCCTGTACCCCAGTTCTGTATGCATAAATAAATAAATCTTTAAAAAAAAAGGCAAATGGGTCTTGGTAGGTTATAATATACTACAGTATATACTGCTTCAAAAAAAATCCAAACGATGTCACTGGCAAATGCAAAAAAAAAAAATCTGTAAATAGAGATCTAGAAACTGGAATGACAGCTCAGAAGAGTGTGTGTGGGAAGCTAGCCTTAACACAGAAAGGCTACACTCTTATCTCCAAGCACTGAAGATGTCGCAGTAAGGCTGCATGGAGGCCCTCTAGGGACTTGGAAAAACACAGTGCAGGAAAAAAAAAAAACATGGAAAATGAGCTCAGACTTGTCTTTCAGCATCTATTCTGTAAACCAGATGCCAAGGTGTAATCCAGGGAGGGACACCATCAGCTGGTGCATGACCCATAAACCCACAGGGAATTTTAGTATTTTAAATCTGTCTTCCCATAGGCTGATTGTGTGCTAAATAAGTCATGTGAACTAGTCATCAGTATGTTTCATCAGGGTACTGGGGAAGATAACATGGCAAGATTATTGCCAAAGCAAAAGAAAGCAGTCTCTTTAAAGGCCACTGAAGGGGCTACTAGATTTGGTAGCCCCTGATTTACATTAGAGGGCTAGCAAAACCAACTGTGAATTCTTGACGGTGGAGGAGCTGTGGAGAGGAAGAAGGAAATCGCTGGAGGAGTTTGAACCCACACAGGGAGCAGGACCCACCAAGGAAACAATGCATCTAGAACTCTGAATTATGGGGAAGGGGTGTAGACAAGAAGTAGATATGGTTTTATGCATGGTTTTAATGCTAAAATACATGGAAAAAATTAAAGATAACTTCTTTAAAAAAAGAATTAAAGAAAACTTCTTTAAAGAATTAAAAGAAGAGAAGGAGAAAAAAGGCTTCTAATAAAGCAGATTTGCTGTGAAGTAAATCAGCCGCAAAATTTAACATTTTAACCTAAGACATCACCCCCTCAAAAGGGTGTATAGTGCTTAAACAGGTAGAAAGGAGGTAAGACCGGTTTTGCTTGCAATAGTAAATTCTAAAAGACCTTTATAATAAAGGAACATATTCTTTATTAACAAGTTATATGAAAGTAGATTTTTATCTTTTTAAAAACACGTACTGGCTTTGCCTACTCAGAGCCAAAGTAACTGATCTAAAGATGAAAATTATTAATGACCCAGTTGTCAGGTTGTAAACAATCGGTTCGCCTGTGTTTTCTGCTGCCTAGCCTGAATAGCCTCATTGTCGCCTTCTGTGCGGGCGCACCTGAGTATGTGCAGATAGTCCACGGTGAAATTTCATCAAAGCAGCTTCCAAAACCCACCTCCTCCTATTTGTTGTTGTTTATCTTAAAAACCTTAAACAAAGGCCCATTTGTGAACTATAATTGAAAGACAAAACTGTTTCTTCACAAGGCATTAAACCCATGCTGGGCTTTTTAAACTATTCTTTAAACGATAAGCCTTTTAAAAATAAGTACAACTTTCCATAATAAACCTGAAGCAAATTCATACTTATCCTTAAAAATGCATTTTAAGTAAACACTTTTTTTTTCTGATACAAAATAGCAAGCGTTGGAGGGGGGGTGGCTTTCTTTGCATCCCCCATATTTTAAAGCATATTTACTTTTTTAAAAGAGGAACCACAGCCCCATTTTTGTAAAAGGGATTTGACATATTTTCTCTGACATCTTCCTGAGACTGGGGACCAAACTTTCACCTCCTTAGTGTGGTATTTGTCCATGATCCAAAAGAAAAAAATAATAATGAAAAAAAAATCTTCTATGCTTCTATGGATTCCCACTCACTAATCAGCTAGACCTATCTAAAATTTCCTGACTTGTGATCCTCCACATTCCTCGTGGCTGTTCCTCTATTAATAAAACCTGGAACAGTGAGTGAACAGTGACAGTGTGTTAACTCAGCACTGAATTGAACACCAATTGGATTTTGGCCTCTGCTCAATGGAGCTTAGGTAAAAAGTCAATACTCTTCCAAGCAAATATGGACATCAAATAATGTTTTAAACACTATGTACCTCTAAATAGCTTTCCTATTTAACTTTAGCTTTCACTCTCCATTATTATCAACATGAAGTATTTGTACCCCCAACATGTGCAAGATACTGAATGGACCTAATAAGTGAAGAAAATCAGTAAGACATATAAGACTTGGCCCTAAATTGTAGAATTTATTATCTTGTTGGGGAGATTGGGGGAGGGGGTACAGGTGAAAGCAAACACTGCCAGAAAGAATTTCCCATGTATTTAGCACACGTTGGGATACACTATCTTTATAGTAGTATTATTCACAATGGCAAAGAGGTGGAAAAAAACCCGAGTCCATCAACAAATGAATGGCAAAGCCAAACGTGGCCCATACACTCAATAAAATATTATTCAGTCTCCAAAAAGGAATAAAATTCTTATATAGGCTAAAATATGGACGAATATTTAAAACATGCTTAGTAAAATAAGTCAGTTATAAAAGGATCACATTGACATGATTCCATTATATGAGGTACATAGAATAAACATATTCAGAGAGACAAAATCTAAACTGACATTTACTAACATATGGGGAAATAGGGAATAGGGAGTTGTTATTCATTGGGTACAGAATTTCAGTTTGGGATGAGAAAAATGTTCTGGAAATGGTTGGTGCTTAAGGGTTGTACAACAATGTGATTGTACTTGGTGCCACCAAATTGTATTCCCCAAAATGTCAAAATAGTACATTTTACCTTATGTATATTTTTGCACATTTAAAAAAAAGGAAGAAATGTGACATGTGGTATAACCCAATAAAAAGCATTGTGAGTTTTTCTTAAGTAGGAGAAACAGGTAAGGACTGCTAAAAAGTACAAAACAGCTTTTTTTTTTAAAAGATGTATAAACCTAAAAATAGCTTCCTATTTTAAAAGATAAATTTTCCTCACCTTGAATGAGTTTCAACACTGAAAACATTTAAGGACCATTTCAAGGTCTGTCTTCCATAGAACATATCAGCATCCACAAGAAAGTGAGTCAAAGAGTAGAAGCTAGCCAAAGGAAAACTAGGGAATCGTGTTCTGATGAATCTGACATACCTGTCATTATGAAAAGGTAGTATTTCCCCCCCAATATGGTAATGGCAAAGAATACTCTGACCCCATTAACTGGATATTGGGTAGCAGCATTATACATCTCACAATACAAAATTCTACTTGTCTCTCTCCTCCTGTTCTGCCTAACAGACCACAGTAGGATCAGATATGAGTGCCAATTTGTTCACCAATTGGGAAGCCCCAGACTGCAAAAGCCTTGTGCTGCTGCTGTGACATGCCCAGGGCAGCAGGTGCTTCCGGTTACTTCTCAAAGAGTGGTGCTGGCTGTGCCATTCCATCCATACCCTCTCTGCGCTTCCTAGGATCCTTGGCCAGGCTATGCCCAAGGCATGAGAATAGCTAACAGGATATCACAGGAAGCAAATCTACAAGTTCAGGGTATTCCAACCCACTGGGATGAGCACTGTTCACACTGTGTTCAAAGGAACAGGAGATTTTGAGATGCAATGAGAGAGACACAGCAACCTGCTCTTGCACTAAGCGCCATAGTAAGTTCTGCTTAGAGTTACTGAGCAGCAGAATCAACCAACACGTGGAGCATCCCATGTGGGTCAAGGAAGACTAACCTCTCACCTTGAACCAAGAAGAGCTCCCACCCAGTGATTTCTGAAGAGCAGAATATGCAATCCCTGCAATTTTGTGTGTCTATCATGTCCAGTATAAATAGTATTATTGTACTTAAACTAGACGTAAATTATTCCATGGTAAGTACAGACTTTCAGAAGTAATTACAGAGGGTAAGTTTGGTGCCCAATGATAAACTGTAATTCAACAACAGGTGTTTCTTTACATCTTGAGATTTTTTTCCTAAATGAACTTTATAAATTGCTTGTGTTGGTTTAAAACACAAAAGCCTTTCTAGATACAGAAATGTGGAACTGCCAGCTAACAAATGAAAAAGGAAATACTCTCCAACCATGTTACCCTATTTCTTTTTGAAATGGACACCCTAATTCCTAAAACATAAAGAGTGAGACTGTATTTTAACTGATAAATTTTTACCCCTAGTATCTGGGTATAGAAAAATCAAAACTACTAGACAAAAATAGAAAGATATCAATTTCATCTAATATTACAAACCAGTTATTGAAAGTGATACAGTTTGCTGTTTCTAATGACTAAAACATCTAGATATTTTTAAAATCTTGCTAAATGTTTACACTTCAATTTCATGTTTTCATGATTTAAAAACACCCACAGCATACCCATTCCCCCCCAAAAGACTTCATTAGTATAAAAGTCTGTAGAAGAAGTGTTCGGCTAAGAAGGAAATGTTTCCCTATGAGTAACAATGCAACCTATTTCAAAATATAGGTATGCCATAAAATAGCTAGATTTTTTAACTAAGGAGAGTAAAGGAAGGCACATATAAAAGTAGCCAACAATCTAAAATTACAGTTTGTAAGATCTCATTTTCCTTAGGGAATTTTTTTTTTTTGGAAGTATAATGAAAATTTTTTAATAGATTTCTAAATTTTTTAAAATTTTTTTAAAGTTTATTTTTACATCATTTTGCACATTTTTTTTTTCATCTCCATTGTAATCCCCACGGGTTTCCTTAGGGAATTTTTTTATGTGAAAATTCAATATACTTTTTAAATTCTAGGTACTCATGTATTTTGAGACATTATACCACATATGTACAATAAACTTTCTGCTCAAGACACATAAAAATGAAAAATCATTCTGACTTAGAGGTAGTGAGTTTATTAATTTTATCTGATTGTATCTACACACATCCAGAATGATAATACCAAGACACTGGCATAGAGAGGAGTGTTTCCTAACATAAAAGCCACTGGGTTTTTTTTTTTCTCTTTAATTTCCCAGTTTTTTTTTTTTTTAATCAATGCAAGCAAGCATTTTAAAAATGTGGATTGTCATAGCTACCTCTGCCCAGTGCATGAACTTTGGATACCCTCTAAACATTTGTCCCTTGGTGGGTCTTGTTCAAAGACCACAAATCTGAAAATAAGAGGTGAGGAGGAATCTAGAAGGAATGGGGAATGCAGAACAGACTACTGCCAAGGCAGAATGATGACTTGAGACCTGATTTTTATATTTTCTGTTATTTTATCTTAGACCAGAAGTGCTGAATTGCTAAAATCATCAAGTACAGCAGGGAATGAATGTCAGTCTAAAATCTTTCCTTTTCTCCCTTATTTTATGATAAATAAAGTCATGCTTTCCTTTTAAAAAAAATCATTAGCAATGATAATGCATAAAGGTATCAGGATATTTGTCTAGGATCAAACATTTTGCAGAACATTAGTATAAAAAGGGCTGGACTTAAAGACATAGGATTTGGAATGAATATCCCACAAAAATTTAATTTTCATCTCTTTCTTGGCTGAGAAAGGAACACCTTTTGAGAAGCAAGAGGTAAGTTACCTATCAATATTTATTTGGTACCTATAAAAATACAGCTGGCTACTCATTTATCCATCCATGTAACAAATTCCTTAAATCCCTCACTCTATGCTCAGGCATATTAGGAAATATTATACAAAGATTATCCAAGTATTTTCTCTTGTCTCCCTTCCCCATAAGCTATGTCTAACCAACTAATCTTTTGTAAAATTTACTTTCAAGTTATCTGTGTACAGTATATTAAAGCACATCAAGTAATTCACAGTCCAGCAGCTAAACAAACTAGGATATATCCATGGAAGAAAATTGTTGTAAATATTCACATGTAAAGATTTGAGATGCCAGAGATCGTCTCACTGAACCACACAAAGTAATCATTAGTGGGTATTGGAAGGCACAGAACACAAATCCCAGCTTTGCCAAATTTAAGTCTTCCTAGTCATTGGAGTCAAGAAGAAATTAGAGATTTGGTAAAGAACTAAAGTTCTGATTGTCAGTTTTCTATAATATTGTTATTTATTGTAGTACTTATTTTTCACAGCTGTAAACTAGACAATAAAATGCAAAAGCACACACCCCACCTAGTTATGGTTTTTTTTTTTTTTCCCTTTAGTGTCTTGGGAAAACAGTAGTCTGCAGAACTCAGAAGAGGAAGTGACTCACTAGAGCCATGTGGGATGCCTGCAGTGGTACAAGACATAATCCCAAGGTTGTTGGAGTCTGTGGTGACTGACTTGTTCTTCCACACAGGGCTCAGTACTGCCCCAACATCCCTGGTTCAAGGCCCACTGTGCCATCAGAAGCACAAGGAATAGGACCAGACCTTCCTGGGTAATGTGTAAGGCTCTGACATGGATTAAAAAGCAAAAGAAAGGAAGAGAGAGCAGAAGAAGGAAGAGACAACAGAGGGGAAAGCAGGCAGACAAGAAAGCAAATAGATGTTTTACTGGCCTCCTTGTCAAAAGGAAGTGCAACATTTCTAGAAAGGGGCTCCAAGTTCTCCAGGGACTTTGATTTATGAAGATTTACTCCCATTTCCTCTATAAAGCTGTTAGCAGAAAGTGCTGACGGGCTGCAGCAAAGAATTTCTCATCAATGCTCTTTGATTGTATTTTGCAAACAAAATGCCTGTTGCTTGGTAACATTTCACTTGAGCCTGACCTTCCCCGAAAGTTATTGCTATCAGATTCGATTTACACTGTCCTCCTGTGATTACTGTAATCTTTTAAACCCCAGAGTTCATCCATCAGGGAAAAGAAAAGTTGGTTGTGCAAGTCCAGAGAACGGCTATCGGCCAGATTTATAACCCAAGGAGTGTGCTGGGGGGAGATTCTTACCAGGATGGCGGTGGAATTCTGGCTCCTAGATGCCAAAACGCTCTCATTTTTGTCCTGGCAAACCTGTGCTGAGATCCACTAAATGCACACCAACACTAATCTAGCTCCACGTGGAGAAAGAAAACTGGAAGAGGTTCAGTGACCACCCTACCCCAAGGAGCGCCCTAAGGGGCGCTGATTGGGGCAGGGCGGGGACAAACCGGGGGTTAAGGCCACCAGATACAATAGCAAGCTGGTCAATTCCATTTGGACATTTGAGTACACCCAGTGCAACATCTGGCATCTTGTTTTTATTTTCTTTCCTGATATCTGGCAACCCATAGAAACTCTGGAGGCGTAAAAAGAGAGGGGGTGGTCCATGGGGCGGAAAGGCAAGGAAGGCAGCAGAGGAAGGCTTCAGGGCTTCAGGGCCGGTGAGCCGTGGTCTTGCCGTCTGAGGAGGGGAGGGGACTGGCCCACAGCGGGCCGGGCCGTGCGGGTAGCCCATAGCAGACCGGAGAGCCCGAGCCCAGCCGCCCGCAATCTCCTCCGGGCTGGGTGGGTGGGTTTGGCTGGGTGGGTTCCAGGGAGTAAACGGTGCAGGTGCCTATGAAGGACGCAGGGCAGCCGCGCACCGCCAACTCCAGCTTCTTCCTAAGGATCCCAGCTCTGCCTCCCAGAGAAGAAAACCCGCGTTTGTTGCGGCAGGGTGCAGTCCTTCCGGCAGCTAGCTGCCCCCTCGTACCGTGGGCTCCTGGGCCAAAAAGCCAATGGGCAAAGTGCCAGGTTTGGGCTTGAAGGGCCAGAGCTGTGAAGAGCACCTCTGCTGCCCCTGGGTAAGGTCTGGAAGAGACCAAATCATACGGTACCGCTATTCCTTCTCACTAGTGAGTTTTTGTTTGAGTCAGGCAGACCTCCCCAAATCAAGTCTTAAAACCAGGCCCGGCTTTAAAGTTCATAGGTAGATCTACTTGAAGTCTTTCTTGCTTTTCTACTGTCTGTTTCAAGCCTAAGGTTCAGAGGGTCGCCCTCCACCTGGACCTGCAGTCTAGTAACGGCATTCTACATATGAGAGCATTGATCTCATATGTAAGCTTATATAACAGTGCATTAAAAATCAGTTCGCAGAAGGGACAGGATTTAATCAATCTGGAGTGGAAGTGCCCAGATCATCAAAAAGATGTTAAGATGGACAGAGTATAGAGGGCAAAATAAAATAGAGGTGATTTTCTGAAACCTTCTAACTTCTCTCCTTGACCCTGTGCAGTTTGCTCCTTTTTCAGAGGAATAAACAGGAGATTCTTCAGTGATGCTGCTCTCCCATCTCCAATGGAATATGGAATTTTGATTCCTTTCTCCTTTAGAGCACTTTTAATTTGTGTATATGTGGTGTTTTGTTTTTCTCTCTTTCTTCCTTTTCCTTCCTTTTCCTTTCTTTTCTTTCTTTCTTCTTCTTTTTTTTTAATGGCAGCTCTATAGCCAAGCATCTTTTTCTTCTCACAGCCTGAAGGGACCCAGGCCAGTCTCCAGGAGGGAAAGTGGGGGAAGGAAACTTCAAGACAGGAATGTAACTTTAGCTTCTCACCTTGGTCGTGACCCTTAACTTTCCTCAGCTCGAGACATGTCTTAAAAGGCTGGCTTGGCTGGTTGAGGCTGTTGACTCAAATAAACTAGTTGCTGAAAGATGTTCATACTTCCCATAACATTTTCATAGGTGACACACAAGGGATGTGAGGGGGTGAAGAGGGAGTTTAGGAGAACAAGTAAATGCGGCAGTATATATAAAGAGGCTTACATTTAAAAAAAATTTTTTGACTCAGTCAAAATCTACTCATTTCAGGCAAATCTTAGATAATAATTAAAGAGCAGAAGAAAGTGACATCCAAAAAGAAAAAAAAAAGAGTCCTTAAATTCATAGCTAGAAGTGTTAACTATTAGACTATGAAAAATTTCCTTGAAATTACTGCAACATTAAAAGGTTTATTCAATGTATTAAAATAACCTTCATTTCTTTAAAGCATCTAAACACAATTTGGGAAAGTAATTTTTCCAGCTACAACATTGAATTTTGGTATTTGTGTGTCACTCCCTAAATAGGGTATTTTTTTCTCCATTGGTGTCTCTAAAGTATGTGCTTTTCTCAAAGACTTCTGAAGAAGAAAAAAGACTTCATATGTTTGTATACCTGCATTATATCCAAGAAAAAAAGTAAGGGTCTTCACAGCTGTGTACTAAAGAGGCCCTCTGCAGTAGAACACACCACGTTCTGACAGAGCTCACGAAGAAACAGATTTCCTGTATTTCTCAGCAGATATTTAGAGATGTCTTATGGTCTGAGAACTGCTGTACATAGGGACCTACCGTTGGAACAATTTTACTCACCTCTCTCTATGTGGTGAGTTACTAGTCCAAGAGTATCCAATATGCTTCAACATATGCATGGAATATTAATACAATAATAAGAAAAACTATTCCCTCAAAAAAAGGTATAATGTATGAAGTAATCGGTAATCTCAGCCAGGAAGCTTTCCCTGACTTAAACCCGAAATGGGCTTTCTCTGGGTTAAACACTGTATAAAACTGATCCATTCACTTTCATCCTTGCCTTGCCAATAGAACAGATAGTGGGAGACCACTATCTGTTCTTTTCCGGCCCCCCGCCCTCTCGAATTCACCGTCCGATTGGTGGTAATGTTTCGTTCTTTAAAGAATGAAATTATGGGGTCAAACCAATTGAAAGAAGAAAACAAACGTTACATAAATGCGTGTGTAAGATACGTATGCAGCCTGCCAGCTGGACACAGAACCCTTGGCCCCTCATGGCTCAGTCCCCCAAAGCCATCACGCTGACCTCTCCTTGTGGCAAATCCTATTCTCCTTTACAATTCTGTGGTTTTAACTTGGAGGGCTCAGTCTTTCACTAAATGTTGGTATGAGTAAAAGAGCACCAGGTCTGCCTTGTCCAGCTGAAATCCGTCTCCTTTTATTCTCCCAAACCACAGGCCCTTCTGCTGCTGCAGCCTACTCGGGCCTTCCTTCTGCCCTCACTAACCCCTTCTAGGGTTTGGTTTTGGAGCCCTTTAGAAACCAGGAACTTCGGTTATTCTAAAAAATGGTTTGAAGGGCACAGAATGTGAAAGGAATTCCTTCTTGGATAAGAACACCTTGAGCCCCACTGCCCTATTTACCAGGGTTCTGAGGGGCAGGTGACCATTGCAAAATGCTTCCCTGCCATAAACTCAGACTCCTGCCCCATTGCGGGGGAAGTGGAGACAAAAAGTTACAGGCATGGACTAGCTTCTAGAACAGATACAAAACTCTCCCAGCTACTCATGCAACCTAGAGAAAAGACAAATAAAATACCCTTCTCCCGCCACCGTTCCTCTGTAGCAAGTCTTTACTTTTGAAGAGGTCACACTGAGAAGAGAGACAATTGGGAAGGAGAGGGTGGCTACTACTCGGAGAAATGCCCAGATCCTAAGGTGCTTAAAAATATCCACAAAATCCACTTTCAGCAAACTCTCGTGCCCTTAAAACACCCAGTCCAGTTTTCACATATTTGTTCTTAGAACTTCAGGCCTAAGGGGACAACTGAGGAACAGGGCAGCAGAAGGAACCTACCAGCCTCCTGTCAGCTTCCCCAGAACCAGTGCACTGCCTCCCTCCCATGTCACACCCAAGTCCAGAACTATTCGACTGGACAGAAGCTCTACCACAGTTCTACTTTTAAGAAAGATCTGAGCCTTCCAAGGCCTTTCTAATCTGAGAAGATTGATGTTTTTCTTTGTATGTCTTTTGCCAGTGAAAGGAAAATACAAAACATATTTCTATCAGACTCCAAAAGCCGAAAACCAAAACAGCACTTGGACTGGCCAAAGACTCTTTCCTCCCCAGATCAGATCTCTAGGAATGAGACTCAACTCATACCTGCAGGCTCAGGAGGCCCAAGGAGGAGCAAGAGTGGAAGCAGGGGGGGAGGTGATGGAAAAGGGTCTGTCTACCTCAGCTCTGGGTGGACTCAAACTCTCTAAAGCACAGTGGGGGACAGGGCAGGGAAAAGGGGAGAAAGGGGATGTCAGAAAGCCTTAGCTCCAAGTTGACAGCTTAGCAAGAGCCCCGCATCCCTGGAAGTGTTTTCCTCATGGTAGGTTTTATTTCTTGAAACTACACAGAGGGTGCAGGCAGCCTGAGAAACTGTTAAAGGGCATGAGTGATTCTGCAAAAGGAGTTGATTCTGGGCAGGCAAAATTCCTAGTGTTTGTTATTATTAGTTTGGCCTCACCTTGGACCTTAAAGTTTCCAAACGGGGCTCCTTGTGAATTGCAAGGCCACAGCGGGCCATCAGAGAGGTTGGGGGTTACTCTAGTTCTCCTGGGTAGAGAAACACCACAGACTGGCAGACCAACTGGCCTTGGGACTTAGCTCTTACCCTGCCTCTACCTGCCCCAATCTCCAAAGGCAAGGTCTTCTAACGTCCAAGGTCAGACGGTCCAGTGCGGTGTGTGTGAGTCAACGTGGATTTTAACAGGGTCCCTACCTCTTTATTTACTCCTCAAACTGAACACGCTCCCTTTTAACCTAGGAGGGCACTTGTCGAGCCCCATGCCCAGGCCTGCCTTGTGGCTCATCCGCGGTGCCATTTACGTGGGTGCTTGGGTTCTACCTGCACAGGACCTATACTGCAGGCGGGTTTCTGCCCCGAAAGGAAGGCCCGGCCAGGCCGGCTTCCCAGAACCCGCTTCTAGCCACCCGGGCAGAGGAGCAGCAGGCGCCCTGAAGTTTCCACGCGCTGGCGCGGGTTCCCGCACATCAGTCTCTCTTACCTGGCTTGGGGAGCTGCGCCTGCAGCGCGCCGGACTGGGACTCTGCCGCCCAGCGAAGCGCGGCGGCCGCGGCCAGG
>NW_004567107.1:39926160-39930754 GCF_000260355.1 Condylura cristata | reverse complement strand
CACTTCATGCCTTGGCCCTTCCTTCCCGCTCGCGCCCTCGAGCCCCTGCACTTCACCTTCCCGGCCGCTGGAACCCGGCCACTGGCGCGGGGGCGCTCACGGCCCCTCCTCCGAGCTCAGCGCGACCCCAGCCCGCCCGGAGGGACTGCGCCTGGGCCCCGGGACCCGCCGGCGCTCTCGGGGCGGGGAGGGAGCGGTCCAGAGAAGGCGAGGGCGGGTGGGCGGGAGACCTGAGGCGGCTGTTCCCTTTCTCCCTCTAGGTCTGGCTCGGCCTCCCCGGCCCGGGACCGCCCTCAGCCCGACGCTCCGCCGCAGAATCTTGGCTCCTGGAGAAGCCGAGCTACCGCGCGCTGGCGGGTGCGCGCCGGACGCTACTTGAGCCTGTGGCGTTTTAAATTGAGGCGGTCCAGGCCCGGCGGCGGCTGACGGAGGCATGTGGGCTTGGGGAAGTGGAACTAGGTAGGGAAGTCTGGACTTTCCCGATTTTCCTTTGCAAACTGCGGTAGCAGAAAATGAGTGCTTTTGAAAAGCTGCTCAACCAAATGGATGGGAATCCATTTTGCAGGCTATTTTAAAGGGAAAATTAGGCCTCTTTTCTGCCGAGTTTATTTCTCTGCCCTCCTTTCCATGTCTTAATAAAAAGCATTCTCTGTCCAAAGGCTGGGAACTGCTCTCCTGGAGGATTTGCCAATGCTGGCTCTAACTTTCAGGGAGCTAAGTTAGCGCCCCCCCACCACCCCCCGCTAAGTTACCGGATGTGCCCCTCCCTCCCCCATAGCTATTGAACCGTCAAATGGATGTCTCCAGTCACCCAATCCAAATCTCCACGGACAGGGTGATTTCGTTATGAATAAGGGATGAGTTATTTACCCCCAAGCCTCCCCCCAGCGTCTTTGGTAGGAGGCGGCATAGCATAAAAAAAAAACTTGTTCAAACTGTTATTTTTCTGTTTCTAAACTACCAATACCGGAGTTTGGCCTAACAAATACCACAAATGCACAGGTAGGACTAACCCTCTCCCTCCGTTTAAGTAAACAAAAACTGGTGGGTACAAATATTTGGGGTATAAGACAGCAAGGCAAGGGGGGTTGTTGGCAATCCACTAGCACAAGGGATCTTGGGGGCCGACACAGAGCTATTCTCTCAGCAGTCTAGTGGATTCCAACCTGAAAAGAGAGCGTAGACCAATTGAGTTTGCTGCAGTAGCTAACCCTTTGGCCACACTGCTGTCCTTGTCACGGAGGGAAAGCTGCTTTTCACTGCAGGGGCCCAGAAGCAACAACCTTAAAATGTATTTCTGTGTTTGCAGTGAATTCAAGTTAGGGGTCGCCAGGGATTTTGGAGCCAAACTTCAGATTAGAAGGGCGATTCTGGGTTTAGGGGAGGTTTAAAAGGGAACCCAGTTGTGAACACTTCCCTAGAAGCCCCTAGTCTCTCTTCCTTTTAGATGGGCCCAGGAGTTGGGGATCACCTGAAAATGATCTGGTTCAGCTTGACCAGTAAACCCTCACATTTGAGTGTTAATCCTGAGAGACCTTCTTCCCTTCCCAGCAAAGTGGAGCAGGGAAAGGACTGCTCTGCCTTGCCCACGAATCCTACCACTACCACCACCTCAATCCCTCCTATGCTAGGAAAATATGCCCCAAAATACTTCAACTAGAAGGAAAGCCATAAACTCTGGAAACTGGAAGCAGAGGTCACCCAGTGGGCCTGGCAGTAGGGGAGCTGGCAGTGATCCCCCTCACGTGACCAGAGATCCGAAAATGACAGGAATCTGCAAACCTTCCTGTTGAAATCTCCCGTCTCTTGGTAGCACAAGGACCCCGGACTCTTTCAACATCAGATTTCTCCCGACTTTTCCCAAATAGTCTGGAAAGCCAGGAGCATAAGACATTTGGGAGAAAAAACAAATACACAATTTAATGGAAAGCAGCAGTTGCTTCCCACTACCAAGGAGACCCCCTTTCCTCCCTTGGTCACCTAGCCGCCCTATCGCTTTGCCACTCAAACATTCTGGCATTTTGGTCCTGGGGCCATTTCACTCCAGTGAACATCAGGGGCTGAGATCTAAATACTCGTTTAATATAGTGCAATAATCCTTTTCTCATATTTGATGGGAATGTTTTCCATATCCCAGTATTTGACAACATCTCCCCATAGGGACAGGTTTGTATTTATGTTGGTAAAATGTTCCCTGCCTCAAAGTCTATTGTAACTCAACACCTGACAACCCCAAGTCCCATTTCTGTTTGCAGAAAGGGTTTATTCAAGCACATAATGGGATCCCAGCAGAAAGCCTTTCAGAACAAGGGGCTATGGTAAACTTCACCACATGAACTCCGTTTCCAGGGCTATTAAGCTTTTAATTGGAAAATAGCAGAGGAAATTTCAAGGTGACTATAACGTGTTAGCAGTTAGTGCAGAGAAGAAAAGCCAGAGCGGGAATGAATGTAGAAAGCATATGGTCCGAATCACATTTAGGAGGAGCAGCCTGCTTCTACTAAGTCCCCGCAGCTTATACACTTATGGGAAAAATCATCAAAGAAATTAGAAAGGGAGAGGGGGAGGATTACAAGTTAATGTAACCTCACTAGACTGGGTCCACTCAGGTTCTTTTCTGAATGGGGAAGGGGAGGGTGGGTTTTCAAACCACAATTAACTGGGTAGAATTGTGACAGGTATAAATAGTGAAAGAGGGAAAGATAATGCATGTATGTGATTCTTTCTCTTGGTGCACACACAATCTAGTGGGGTGTGTATCTGGAAACAGCCTGCAGGTACCCTTGCTGAAAAACTTAGGATGTTCTGATTCCGAATCTGGGAATTCTGGTAACTGCTTTTCACCCCAACCAACACTTAATCAACAGGACAGTTTCATATTGTCCTGGATGTATAATGCATCAGGAAATTTTCTGCTTTGCTGGATTCTTATGGAGGGGGAGGTCAAGGTCCCTACTTTACCATTTTAAATGCCACCACGGTGATGCTAGAATCCGAGGATCAGAAAATACTGTAAATCAGGAAAACCAGTTCCTTTCCTGGCGCTAGAATTTCAATTCTCACCCTGTTCATACTTTTGGGCATTGCTCTTTGACCAACTTCAAATTGAAAGGGGATGGGGAAAGTGCATAGCCTGACAGTTCAGGCAAGCAGAGATCAATTTTTGAAGTGACAATAATATTCTTATTCTCTCTCAATTAATTGGGGAGAGACTTGTGTGCACCTCCTCTAGGGACTTCCTAAAGTCTCAGGTCTGTTACAAAGGGGAGACAACGCAGCTGCGTGGGTGAGGGGACTACGGACCCTACATCTAGGGGGCGAGATGGGATGGGGAGTGTTGGGCAGTTGAGCAGGAGGAAGGGCCTGGATGATCCTGTCCCAACACCATTTGGCAGTGGGTGACCCGAGATCTTTTGGAGCATACCAGGGCAGAATGGCCTGTAACTGTTGGCGCCTTGCAGAATCGACCTGTGCTGCTGCTCGGTCCTGCTCCTTCACGTTCTTCATTTCTCCAAGCCAGCAGCGGCTGACACCTGACAGGAAGTGCTCCCACCAGTGCAGATTCCTTAACCCCAGCCGGCAGGAAAAGCCGCACCCACATCCTTGCCTTAGGGCGGCAGGGGTATCTTCTGGACATTGCCGCAACCAAAGAGCCCACTAAGCGGCCACCTCAGCTCTCAAAGGGAAGAGCTGGAAAAGCGCGCCCATAGTCCGCTCCCCACTTTGGCCTCTGGCCCCCGCAGGATGCGCCCCAGGGCCCCAGACTGTCAGCTGCGGAGCGGACGCCTCGAAGCCGCAGTAGTGAGCGCAGATGTGAGCTCTCTAGGAGCCGGGGCTGAGAAGTGGCGCGCCGGGCCCCGGGCAGGAGGGCGTCGGGCGGGCTGCCGGCGAGAGCACATCCCCACACCGTTTGGGAAGGTCTCAGTAGGTGTCCTGCCAACTGCCTTCGGACCAACAGAAAAGAGAATAAACGTATCCTCCAACGTAAACTAACAGCTGTGGTACCTTTAAACAAATTTTAAGAAAATCTTTGCCGTGCGACTTTAAAAACAAACGGGTTAAGGAAATCTTTTCAGGCAATTAGAACAACATTTAAGGAACAGTAGAGAACGTTTCTTTTCCCCAGTGTTCGCTCACTGGGCCCTTTTCTCCCAAGCGAGGCGCTAGTTCCCCAATTCTCCTCAGCTTCCTCCTCCCCCGATGCCGAGGAACAAAGCCCGCAGCTGGGCAAGTGGGCGGAGGTGAGGACTTCGGGAACTGCCCAGTTCAAGGGCCCCGGGACAATGAAAAAAAGCGTTGCCCGAACCCCGGAGAACATGAGTTCGAACTCCAGGAACAGTGGCCAGGCTGTCGGCAGGAGTGTAACGCCGCGGAGTCGAGGCGGTGAGCGGGAGCTGGGGTACAGGAGCGGGCCAGACCCTGGGGAATCTGCCACGACCCTCCACTCACTTAACTCGGGCCAGCGCCTCTGGAGCTGAGCGGCTTCCGGCCCCGCCCACTCACCAATGCCTCGCCCCAGCGCTGTCCGCCCCGCCCACCTGCTGCGGCTCTGCCCTAAGCTCTCCAACTAGCAGCTTTGAACAGTGGTTAAGTT
>NW_004567107.1:39868660-39921160 GCF_000260355.1 Condylura cristata | reverse complement strand
AACTTGAAATGGAAATCAAGGATACTAATTTATAAGTTTTTTTCTTGTATAAAAGTAAACACATTTAACTCCAGAGGCCCCCCAAAACAAGCATGTCTGTATATAAATATGAAGCACCCTCCACCCAAAACTACTCATCATTTTACTGCAACTCAGGAAGACTTCTCACTAAATTTGAACAGTTATATGCATTTTTAAGATTTATTTTATTCATGCATACAAGAACTGGGGTGTACACTGCTGAGGGGTGCAGCGGGCAAGTATGAGTTAGCTAGGGATGCATATGAATTAGCTGGGGATCAAACTCATGCCTCAGGGCTGGTGGTAACATCGAGATTTTAACATCTGCGCCACCACGTTGGCCCCTATATGCACCTTTAAACCCCTGAAAATCCAATATGATTCGGGTAACATGCAGGAAGATATTGTATATACACAAAAATGTTTTTCATCCTATTCCTACATCCAGATCTGGAAAGCCTAAGAACCAGAATCTACTACACCTCCAAATTCCCACCTTAAGTGAATGACAGCTCTTCTGGCCTTGTGGGTCCTGCCTTTGTTCCTCAATTAGCAACTGACCTAGGAGATGCCACCCACCCCATCCACAGTCCCCCAAACCCCTATTTTGCAGACTTGGAACTGAAGGAAAGGGGAGTAGGATGGGAATTCTGCAAAAGAAAGGAATTTGACAGTACTCCTTTTCCCTTTTGCTCTTACTGGCCTTGTGGCTATGTTCTTGGAAAGTATCCCTGTGTCCTGGCACAACAGAGACATGCAGAGCGTGTTACCTGCCCAGAGGAGGGAGGATCCAACATACTTAATGCATGACTGCACTCCCAAGAAGATGAAGTCAAGAAACTCAACCTGTTTTTTGAAAAGTACATCTATTTTTTTTTTAAGTACATCTATTTTTAAACACATTTCTCTCAAAATTGAAGTCAGAGCATTTTTACTTTTGTTCATGGCTTAGCATTGTCTTTGAATAACAGGCTGCTGACATTAGGAATATTATTTGTTGAACTCATTTTGTGCGACACCTCATAAAATAGCTGCAAGTACAATAAAAGATTCAGTAAGTATTCACCTTAGTACCTACTGCCCCAAATCTATTTCACTGCCACCTTTAAAGATACCCTTTCCATTTTAATGAAGCTTCATTAAACTTTGTTAAGGGAGAAGAGTACATTAATTGATCATTGTAAATCATTTAGTACCAATTAAAAAATCCAAAGTCAAAATTACCCTTTTTGCTTTTTAGGTTGATTCTAATGAAACTTGCACAAGCTAATTTCAAGTCCAAAGTTCCCTCTTAATTATTTTGTAAAAATGCTAATACCCAGTGTCACTGGGACTGTAAGGAAGGACTTGCAGTTGATAGCAGTAGAAATTGGTTCAATCTTTCTGGACAGCAATCTAGTGACATGTAATAAGAACCGTAAAACTGTTCATACCCTCTGACCTGGTAATTCCACTCTGGGGAATAAGCCTGAAGAAAGAAAGAATAATTGGCCCAGAGATGCTCAACACACCCCTATTTGCATCAGTGAAGATATTAATGCTTTGCTCTGATGCTGGGAGTTTGGAGAGGGGGTGGGACCGCAGCTTTGGAGTTGGGGGATAGGAAGCATTCACAGGAAATAAACAGTTCAGGAATATGCTACTCTATAACCATGCATTGGATCCCAGCATTTACAGAAAAGGAAGAAATGACTTCTGGAGACTGAAAAGTAAGAAAAAGAAAAGGGAAAACTTGCCTATCTGATCTTTTTTCCCGTGTCACAATGAAGGTGGGTAAACCTCTAAGGCTGACCCTTGTTTGAACCAGCAAACCCGGGTAGTATCTGTTTTCTCTCAAGTAGCCTATTTGTCTACAGAAGCTAAAGCCTTTTTCACTTACTATTTAAAGACAAACAAGAACCTTATACATAATCACTCTTACCAATGCAATGGGGAAGGAACTTCAGAGGGTTTCAGTGATGCCACAGAACCTGTAATATTCCTTTCGGAAAATATTATAAGGATACTGTCAAAAAAAAAAAAAAAACAAGAAAGAAAACCCTATCCAACTCTCAAAAACAAAACAAAAACCACTCTAAGGGCTAAATCTTTTGACATTGCAAAGACCCCTGACTTTTAACTTGAATGATCTGTTGGAAGTCAATGGACTGGAACGAATAATTCTCTTCCAGTGATGTGAGAAAACAGGATATTCATGCTTGAGGAAAAAAAAAAAGAAAATCTCCCTCTATTAAATACTATTAAACTCCTATAAAAAATAAAAATAAAAATGCAAGTGGCATACTTCGATTGTTAGCAACTCTTCACCTAGACGCTGACGTGAGGAAAACTGAATTGCTGGCCTCTGGTTTCCTAGAGTTTGCAGGCACAGGAGTCTGATGAAAAGCTGGTGAAACTTTCTTCACAAATTCTTCTGCTTCATGATAACCATAGTGTTTGGAAATAAAATCATGTCCAATCAATACCACTTAGCAGATATTTAATGTTTCACAATAGAACTCTTTTCCATCGTGGAACTGCTGCCCTTCTCACTAACATTTAAAATAATTAGGATTATCTTAGCTGTCCGAAGCTTGGCAGGTTCAGTTTGTACTTTCAAACAGCATTAATTCTTGGCACTGAGAACAAGGGATAAAAGGTAAAGATATGAATGGAGATCTTTATTCAACCTGATCTATCATGGATTAGCTCATTCTTTTCCAGTTCATGCCTGCACTCTAGTTAAGAGGACGGCTAAGCTGTAACTGATGTAATTAGAAACCACAAGCTGAGAAAAAAATAGCCCTTTATTAATCTCTCCCATTTACTATAAATTTACTAAAAAAATAAGAATCTTTGAAACAATTAAGTGTGTTTTTTCCACCTAAGTGTAGTTCAAGCGTGCTGACAAGAAAGAAGTGTTCTTGAGGATTATGTTTTCCTTGAAAACATATCTTAATTGTCAAGTTTTAAAACCTGACACCAACTTTGAGAGGGGCTGCCCTGCACTTTTGCATACTGCAAAAGGAAACGGCTGAGTCCTGGTAAACAGAGCTGCTGTACCTGGAACCCTGCATGGCAGTTCCCTCCTCCATTCAGACATCACCACCTCAACAAGCATTGGGGCTGGCCAGCCATTTTAAAACCTAAGTGAACATTATTTTCAGAAGTGCATATTGGTGCAACTCAACAGTCAGTCCGTTCCCCGGTAAATTTATTATAGAATACATATTCCCAAAATTACACTAGACCAACTCCTGCAGCATGTTGGACAGAGTGCTGGCCTGGGGTCAGCAGTGCAGGATGGCCCTGCTGTTGCTGCAAACAGCTTCAGTGAGCTGGGCTGGCCCTGCTGCAGTGAGGAGTCTGAGATATGGCACACCCATCCCCACACGGAGCTGGACAAGTACACAAAGGAAAACCCTCTTTCTGGGTGTCGTCGTGTAGTACATGAAAAGAGAAAGGGACATCTTTTAGCTTCCTTGGGGCCAGGCAGACTCTTCTCAGGGGTAAGTATTTCTCCTCTATCCGCACGTCAACCTCCCCACAACAGCTTCTCCTAGGGCCCACCATCCTTGCCTATTTCATAGAGGGGAGTCACTAAAACCAAGCAAGCCTACCTGTCATCCAAACAATGTGTCTGTGATAGTGGAGCTATCCTAACAAGGGATCAACACCACTTCAACTCCCAAAAAAACCTCTTATCCATCAATAGTGATGTTCCTGGCTCTTCACACAGCCCTCAGACTGTCACCATCAGATAGGTGGACTTCTCTGTCATTAACCTATTTCTTCTTGAACCCTTTGCCACCGAGAACAAAAGTGTGTCTGTGAGGAGTTAACTCACTATTATTAGCTCCACTCACCAGCTGCATCCACAGACATAGATAGCATCTGGAAACACCAAGTGATACACAACCCAGATATTCAAGGTTCCTCTGATTCACCACATTTTAATCAAAATGTCCTCAACCTAAACAAAGTGTGGGTTTTTTTTCCTTTCCTTTGGTAACAATATCCTGTAGAAAACCTTTCAATTAGATATTCTACTGTTTTCATCTTCAGTGGAATACACATAGATGAGACTTTCAAGACTTCCCTAACCTACCCGGGAATTGAACTTCAGCACCTGAGGCTCAGCTCCCAGATCTGTAAAATGAGGCCAACAATAGGTCTCTGTGATCATTACTGAGTACATGACTCTTCTGACTTCCTTCACATGCAGTCAAAGGATTCTTGATTTTGAAAGTACCAGAATATAATCATTATTAAGGTCAAGATATGTTCCATCCAAGTCACACACATATTTGCCTTTTTGAGAAAGCTAGAAGCCTGACACACAAGTGTGCTTCATCTTGTGCCTACACAATAGCTAGAGCATCACATTCAAGCAGTAACTCCCCCTTCTCAACTCTCCCCAATTCTTACTTGGGTAACAGTTGCCTCCTTACAACTCTGCCATTTTCCTTTATTTTAGGGGGCCAGTGAGAAGATGGCTGATGTCAAACATAAAATCACAGAGCAGACTGTCTATAGACATGCCTTAGAAAGCATAAAAATAGTATTGCTACTGGTTAGCCATGTTACACTCATATAAACTGTCCTGTCTCTCTGATGACAATACATGGAAGCAGAAGAATTTACTGTTTTTATGTGTAGGTTGTCCTTAAAGGTGGGAGCTCTGAGGAGCACTGAAGCAGGCTTAAATGTCCCCAAAAAAGGGTCTGATGGCTTCTGATGAACAGGGCACCTCGAGCACTGATGGCATGAGGTTAGCCGGCATCAGAGCTGCTCCTGGGGCAGAATGCAACCCAGCAGAGTGAGGGCTAAGTGCTGACAGGTCTGAAGGAAGCCCATGTCTTACTACCTGAAAACCTTAGACAAGCCCATTCATCTCCCCATGCCTCTGTTTCCTCATCTTTGAAAAGGGGACAGAACAGCATGCTTAGGATAGTTCTATGCCAAGAGTTGGGACTCCACGAAGTCTGATGCAGCGGCATAGCCCTCGTTTCGTGGTGCATGACCACCACTAGGTCACTCCACACATGTGGTCTGCAGCACCTCAACACTGGCTGCTGTGCACAGTGAGCCCATTCCTAGCATTACATCCAGCCTTTATACTCCTCTCTACTGCCTTTATCTCGAACAGGCGGGCCTTGCGTCTTCCTGAGTCCTTCCTGAGGGGCAACAGTCATAAGGATGTTGCTCCTAGTCCACGTTCTCATCTCCAGAGACACAGATTGTGCTTCTACCACACATATGGCAGGGGGCTGAGAGAAGCTGGGGGATCCCCTCCCAGGTGTGGCTCTGCTCACTATCCATTATAGGCCTGACCAAGCCTGCTCCAATAGCAGCCTTCAAAACACCTTTGAGTCTACGAGTCTCCCAGTGTTGATGTATCTCACAAGGCTGCTTTGACAGTCAGGGAGATGATGTGACAGACAGTCTGTAAACACGAAGGCCTCTACACTTGTCAGTCCATGTGTTCTCAGTCCCCACGCCCTGGCGCGGTCCTGTGCCCGTCTCCAGGGAAGGAGTGGCACTGAACTCTGCTGTCTGAGGCAGGACCACAAGATATTAGTAAGATTTTTATCAAGCATTTTAAAGTTTATTAAAGATCTTATTAAACATTGTTGGAAAAGTGAAAAAGAATAATGGTAACACAGTTCAAAGATCTGTAAATTTCTGATATCGAGGGAAAGAAGACATTTACTTTATTCCCCCTTTGCAGACACCCAAAGAGTGAAAACTAAGATAAATCCCACAGTGAAATCTAAGCCTGTTACTTTGTGCTTTTACAGCCTCTTGCACAAGGCTTCCGTTACCCATAACACTTCCTGAGGCTGGATCAACAGGCAAGAGTGGGCTGGGCCAGGCTGGCGCAGAGCCGGAAGAACCACCTGGTGGCAGAAGCAGGAGGTCTACCAGCTAAAAGACAACATCAGAGGAGCCCAAATGAAGCCAAGTATACTTAACATGCGAACCATGCACACTACTAGTCCAGGGCAGTGCTCATGGTAGGTGCTGAATACAGGAAGGAGCCAGAAAGAAGACAGAACTTTGTCTTTCCAGACATACTACGATCACAAAACAGTGCTAACTCACACACTGGCAGAACATATCAAGGCTAAAACCAGTTCTGAAGATTGTAATGTATAGATTTAATTTATTTACATCTGCATTTACTGAACAAAGACTTCATTGCAAAGTCTGGGCACCAAGGCAAAGAAAAGTCAAACATCCTGGGACAAATGGTAGGAGCAGAATCTCACCGAGAAGAATAATCACAGATACTTCAGCCTTACATGGCAACATATGACGGTAATCTCAGCCCTGGTGGGCATCTTGTCTAAGCGGCTAAGACAAAATGTTAAATTTTTTGAAACACCTCACCAAGGGAGCAGGTCACAAGGAGACAGGGCCCTGCTTTCTAACTAGCACCCCAAATAAGCTTAGTTTCCAGCTAATTAACCAGCTTTTGATTAGTCTTTCAGCTCTGAAATTATATCAAGTCCCACGAAACATGTTGTTTATCCAAAATATTTAAAAGGTGCAGCTTTACATATATGATTTTTATGAAGTCTTTCACTTAAAAATATCCTAATATTCTGCAATTAAATGGACAGACAAGAATGTTCATGAGTCATTCCTCAAGTAGAATTAGCATGACATTTGCTGCTTGGAATTTTGAATGTAAAACCTATGCCTTAAGTGACATGTAGGTCGCAGGCAGAGGTCTGTTAGGTACACTAACTAGTCAGTGGTAAACACAGTGCCTTTTAGGAGACGCCACCTTCTTCAGAAAGCAAATACAACCCTTCCTCGGTGCTGGGTATCATACTACACCTTCTGTTTCTTTCTAACTAGCATTACAGGAAATTTAAGATTGTGATTATCACGACTTTTTTTTTTCTGATACAGAAGAAAGCAAACATCAGAATACATCTAAATAAAACATATCAGATGAAATCAATAAGGATAAAAAATTCCAGGCATTTCCAGACAGGACACTACATGCCTGCCCACAGCTCACAAGTCATTTTACCACCTCAATACAACAGTCCTTATGGCTGGATAAGCTAGTTCAGATTACAGGAGCAAGAATACTCTTTTGAAATGGTTCACATTAGGATGAATAGAAGAAAACAATAGCACAAGCTGTGTATTTTCCAAAAGACTATCTCCACACTTTATGTAAGATCCCAAATGCTAAACAAAAACCAAAACATGTATTTCTTAAGATCTTGTTTAACGTGTCATCAATTAGCCCCAAAGAAGGGATTTCAGCCCTTCAAGAAGTTTGATCTGCAGGCTGTGTACGTCGACAATGTGAAGGCATCTTCCCCTTTCTCAGGGTTTCCTATATTTTTTTAATTGTTTCAGAAGAAATGAACTCACGTTTTGACAAATGCTTTAAGTTGTCTTTAGGAAAGGTACTGCTTTTCCAGTCCAACCACATTTAAGTCAAATGTAACTGTAGCCTGTTTTCTCCCTGACCCCATAATTCCACTCCGAAGCAACTACCAAAAAAATTCAAAAGCACTAATTCAAAAGGAAATTATCTTATACCTAACCTGCTAGCCTGGTTGTACAATCAGTATTCCTGTTCTGCTTCACTCTTGCCAGAATGGCCCATTAAGCTTCCAGAAGCATTTCTCTATCTAACAAGCATATGTTGGTTCTGACAAAGTCCAAACATACTGACTAGTATTTGAGGAGCAACCTAACTTCCCACTTTTCCTTGCACATAAACTGTAGTCCAGACTCACATTTTCTCTTGACCCTACCGCAGACCTAGATCCCCGCCTCTGGGCCAGTTCCAGTCAAAACCCAATTTAACCTTTCCAGCAACAATCTCCCTCTCCTCACTAATGTCCTCAGAGTATTCTGCCTGTGCCTCTTTTATGTCACTATCTGTTACCACCTTTCATAGCAGACCTGACAACTCTCCCAGCCCACTGGGGGTAATTCTCACTGGGCAAGTCAACAGATCTGTTTCTGAGGTTCATCCAGGATGAATGTCCTGGATGAGTAAGCATAAAAGCTAGTGGGGAGGCAGCCAGAGCCAGCGCACAGGGGGCAGACGCACAGCAAGGAAGGGGCAAGATAACTAAAAGCAGGTAGGAAACCAGTACGGCTGGGGTAAAATAATAGATGTGGCAATGAACACAAACCCTCAAAAAAGGTTAAGCATCCTTAAGGCAAGAAAGAAGACAGTCCACGCTCAGAGGCAATCACAGGACAGCAGTCATTCTGAAAATTCACTGATGCAAAACAGATCATTTCTCAGTGAGTTTGTTCTGCAGCCACCCCAGGTGGGTAGCTTCACCATCAGTTCAGGCAGCCCTTGGCATCACCTCCGCAGGTTAGGGGAGATGAGCCAACAGAGAGAGAGCAACCTGGGCCCCCAGTGAATCCCTACACTCCCCTCCCCCCACCAAACTCTGCCCCACTGCTCTGCGCCAGCCTTCTAGGCTTCTCCTCCAGGCTCAGGTACACGCACTCACGCACGCCCACCCCGCACTCCAGGTGCTGCCATCGGGCAGGCGTGAAGACCACAGGTGTTGGTCATTGATGCTAACGGCCAGAAGATGGAAAAACCTGATCACTTCCATTTACCCTACAAGGCTCCAAAAGTGAGACATGATTAACCTGTTCTAGAATCAAGTTTCTGCATGGACGTAGCTCTATTTTGGACACTAACAAAAGGATCAGAACTCAAGCCAGAAAACAAAGGTATATAGAAATAATTTTTCTTCATAATAAAAGCAGCTTAGCTTTAACAAAAGTAAAAAAGTGATAATGTCAAATAGATTTGAAGATGTGTCTATGAGCAACTGCCTCACAATGTGAACACCACAGTAAGTTTGATTCAACATACACACACAGAACTTGCCCCTAGCAACGAGCAAACCCTTACTCTTCACAAGTGCACCTGAAACATGAATGCAAACTGATCAGGTCCTAAAATACAAAGCATCATCACCCAAATTCCAAAGATGTTTATCCTTCAAATCGTAAAGTCTTCAATATTTCAGTCTGTAGTCCATCAGAATAACTCCTAAGGGAAAAAACCTTCGGCTTGGGGCCCTCCCTGGTGGCTCAACAGGTTAAAAGAAGCTAGCCTACGCTAGCAGCAGCAGCTTCAGTGTGAGTTCCGTCTATCAGCAGAGGTGACCACATGGCAGCAGACCACCCCTGTCTCACCTGCTGCTTCCCTCAGCAGTGTACTGTGTTGATCTGGCTGTGAATACTCTCACTACCCCCCCATATCTGGCCTATACCCCAGTTCTGTATGCATAAATAAATAAATAAATAAATAGACTCCACCTAAGAGTTAAAAAAAAAAAAAAAAAACACCTTCAACTTTAAAAAAAGGTTTACATATAAAAACTTCAATGATTCACTGACCAGCAGGCCAGCATTTGGTCACATCATAATTGATTTCACCCTTAATGCTACTGTTCAAAGTATTTAAATGCCTGGGCACTGACTCCAACCCACACACTCCTCCTTGATCCCATATTCCAAGTAGATCAGGTCTTTTCACACTTGGTTCATCTTCAGTGAAGACTGTAATTAAATCCTTAATTTGAAAACAAGAGTGAAAGTCCAGCACTCACTGCATTATTGGCTGCCCTCAAAGCTCAGAGCACAGCAATCAAATAACAAATGGCGACCTCAGCTCCTTCAAGCTTAAGTAACCAGCTCAATTAGTAGGTCCCACTCATCTCAAAAGTGACCAAATATTTTTCAGTTATTTGCAAGCTTCCTGGGAATCAGAAACTTTGTTTTAATTTTGTTAGCTGGCCAGTTCATGCACTGCCTGACCTTTTGGTTAAGCCCTCAATTTGAAAGCATAAATTTCAGAACACTTGTCTAAGGTGTTGAAGGAGTGCTTAGGATGCTGAGAGCTCTCAGGAAGCAATGACTACGCTGGTCCTTTTTCTTACTGTAACTCCAGCGTAGGCTAAAACTTTTTAAGCACTAAAAAAGGCATGTGGCTTGTTTGGTTGTTTAATCCACTGAATAGGTATTGAGTATCTGCTCTGCACACAGCACAGCTACAGCAAGCACACAGCCATGAAAAAACAAAAACAAAAAATAAACTTCTGTCCTTATAAGGAGACTACCAGGAAGACCAGGTGTCAGAGACACCTGGACTAGATTCTGCTGGGGTCGGTCATCTACAGGTGCTGTGATCCTGGGCAACCACTTACCAGATCTGAGCCTCAATTTTTCACCCATCAGTGACAAATAGAAACATTAAAGGCCATTGTCATTAAGGATAAACTGTACCAAGCACTCAGCTCACATGAGTTCCTTTCTCTGCTTATCTTTTTTCCCAGTAAAGGGTCACATAATCAGTGACAGCTGCAGGGACCACAGGAACCAAAATCAGGTGGAAAGTGGAGGCTTTTTCCCCAATTATGTGTTGGCCTGATCCTTTGGAGTCTGTCTCACTCTTTGCACTTCTTTTCTGTTCCAACCTCTCCCTGGTTTTCCCTCCACTGCTACAGAGACAGTTATGGTCTTTCAGTATGCAGTTTGGAGCTCTCACCTTTACTGAGCGGAAGTGCAGGATTCAGGGGCTACCCCTCTGGCTAGTATTTTCATTTCAAAGAGGTGGCTTCTAGACATTGCAGAGGACAAATTTCTCAAGTGTTGAGGACAAAACAAATTTCTCAAGTGTTGCCTACAGCACTTAATATACAGAATCATTGCTATTAAGTTTGTACATCCTTGAGTTTCACTTCTACTACATCAAGTTTTGCTAAGTCAGAGAGAAAACAAAAACAACAACAACAAAAAACCAGGTAATTTTGCCAAATGAGGTTCTTGCCCACACCTGGTCTGTCGCCCATGCTCTAGCTAGAATGGAAGGATATCAAAGCAAGCAGAGGCCAATGATGCACAGAGAGCAGTAAGCACGAATTGCCTGCTTCTATGAGTGCAGGCTGGTAGACACTAGGGAGATGACAAAGGGCTTCTCAGGTAGGCTGGACTGGGGCCTAAGGCAGGAGCTAGGAATTGCTGACTTAGATAACAGGATTGTGAAATGAGATTCAGCCCACATTATTTATTAGCATAATTATTAATAATAATGCCATCGCTCATTGAGCCCCTATTGTGTTTCATATATACTTTTCTTTTCATCTTCACAAAAAAATCTTCTGGGAGGAAGGCATTAAAATCCTCGTTTGAAACAAAGTTTTTGAATGGAGGCTCAGAGGGTGGTTAACATCCAAGGTCACCTGGTAACAAATGTCAGAACCAAAATTTGTGCTCTGGGTTTGAATCTGGGACTGTGTACCAGTGGTCATGGTGTGTTGTGACAGGTTTGCTGATGTGATTCCCTACACTGCCCGATGCTGACACCACCCCAGGAAACCCTGTTATGATTTTGCCTCCTCTTCTTGCGCACAAAGTTGCTCACCATGTTCCTCTTCAGAAAGCCATGATTTTAATGCTAAAAGACAGTTTTGAAATTAAACCATCACTTGAATGGCAAGTTTACCTTCTGAAAATGAACTCAGGAAAGCAGCCACCCAAAGGACCCCAGTTTCCACATCTTTGGTGTTTACTTTGCTAGCAGAAGAAATTGCAGGGATCCATCATGTGGCTAGGTGAAATGAAGTGTTGGTGGCAACTTATATTTTGGTCTATCAGATCGCAGGGGTCAGAAACTAAGGTAGGATTTTCCAGCTAGGACCCTGAAGTATCTATAAGGGCAGTCTCTCACTGCAGGCTCTAAGTCCTGACCCCCGGTACAGAGAGGATGGAAGGCCTGTCCGGACAGGCGGGCTGCAAGCAGCAGAGCTACTTCCACCAAGACTCCTGAGCACTTGGCAGCAAAGTGTAATGGAACCAACCATAGGATCTGGAAATCTGAGAGCTTCCAGACACCAAGCTGCTAAAAGTGTTTGAGGAACCCTTTTCTCATCCAAGTTACAGGTGCTAGGGGAAAGGCGAGAACAGGGAATAAAAGACCCTTCTTAATGAAAAAACTCTGCTTTTCCCTTCATTAAGGTAACACCAACTTGTACTGTTGCCTATGAGGAAGGAGAGCAGGGTTGTAGCAAGCAGGGGATGGCTGGCGAGCACAGAGATCTGTCCCCAGACCCCACAGTCACCATGTCACCACTGTGGTCACCAAGCACTAAAAGGAGCCAAATTCTGGGTAAATCCATACAGGTGAGTTTTCAGAGGAGATAAGTAATTACCCAATTCCACCTCATGTGACCTTCCATGAAGTGAGGGTGGAGACAATGAAAAATGAACCAATTCACCCCCGCAGGCTCCAGCACCTCCCGGTCAGCAGTATCAAGGGCTCCGGATACATCTAACAGAAATGCTGCGGTGCCTGACCGGGCCACCGGCGAGGAGTCTATCAATCAGGGAAGCCATCAGAGTCCAGCATGTGCTCAAATCTAAACCAGAGCGTTGGGAAACAGCTAAAATGCAACCATAAACTCTTGGATTCATACAGAATTTGTCTTTAAGACAATCCTGTCCCTTCCACAAGTCATCTTTGGGGCCTCAGTTTTCACATGAGGAAATGAAGCTCAGTGACTTCTAACTTCTCTGTAATTATCTGTGTTGATCTCTCAATTCTCTACTTAATCTTTGAAAACTCAATTGCCTACTCGGATTTAGCACTGAATGAATGAACATAACATAGCACCGGGGCATTTAGCATCAAGTAATTATTTCCAAAGCAGTAAGACCTTTTTGGGCCCTCCCTGGTGGCACAGCGGGTTGGAATGTAGCACTGCAAAGCCGGCCATGGCCTCTTCAGTGCGTTCAATCCTGGCCCCAGAGGTGACCACATGGCGCGGCAGACCTCTCCTGACCCCCCTGCTGCTCCCCTCAGCAGTGTAATTCGTTGGTCTTCCAGTTCTGCTCCCCACTCTGTCTCTGCTGAATCCTCTCATGGCCCCTGCACCTCTGGCCTGTATCCTAGTTCTGTGTGCATAAATAAAATAAACTCTTATAAAAAAAAAGAATTTAGACCTTATTTCCCTTGTAGAGACATTAGTGTTTCTTGGTCTATAACAGAAAGCTCTTGCCAATCACTGCACAGGAGGGAGTACAATCCACCATTCAGGCTGCCGCAGAAGCACAGCTTCCAGTGGCAGCGTGACAGCCTCTACTCAGAGTTGAAGGCTGGTCATGTTCTCACGACGTGATGTAGATCAGATCATTAGCTAACTTTTCACAATGAATTTCCTTGCCTTATTAGTTCTTCGGTATCTTGATTGGCTCAGTCTATAAATCCAGTCCACAGAGGAGCGCCAAGCACTGCTCTTCTGTGTAATTCTCCACACTGCCCAGCGTGTCCCAGTAGACCCCCTCTCTCACCTACCTGCACAAAGAGGACAATTCTCAGCCTTGTACACACAGGAGACAGCACAGTTAGCTCCCCAGAAACACAGCTGCCCCATGCAAAGTCAACAAGAAAACAGGTGGAACTGCCTTCTCTTTTCTACACTTGGCTATTAGATCAGCTCCTTTAGTAACAAGAGAACAGCTACAAGAAGAGAAAATCACTAAGGCTTCTGAAGCACCTCTGCTTGTGTAAGACTCAGGATTTTTATGTGGAGATTAACTGGGTGTCAGTGCAGGCTGGCTGTTAGGCAGAGATGGACTGTGCAGGATTGATTTGTCTTGTGACCTACAGGGAGAGAAGGGAGCAGTGGTGGACAAAATGGCCCAGCCTCCTGGCATCTCAGTGACTGCCCACGGCTGGATGAGGGTGCCTCCCTGACGGCCAAGGCCACTTGAGAAGTACTCTTTATTGCTGATGGAATGGAAATGAAAACCCCCACTAGGCTCCATTTTCCACCCATCAGACACATACATGTTCATACTCAGTACCAACACAACAGCAGAAATTTGAGGTAAGAGCTACTTTCACACACTACCGCTAAAGATGTCAATGGTACAGGCCGCCTTTGAAATGTCCCTTCTTAGTATAGCCCCAGAAAAATTCCAGCACGTGTACAATGAAACTGTTGCATTTGTCTACAACAGCAAAAGAGGAAAATGATGTGGTTGCCACCAATAAAGAAAATAACCAGTTAAACAATGACCCACCCAAACTGAACTGCAGAATTGTTATGTGCCAGTTAAAAAAAAAAAAGTACCATGTTAAAATATCATGTAGTGGCCCTCCCTGGTGGCGCAGCGGGTTAAAGCACAGCACTAAGAAGCTAAAGCCAGTTACACATGAGTTCGAGCCCCGCCAGCCCCGGAGGTGACCCACATGGGGCGGCAGACCTCTCCTGACCCGCCCGCTGCTCCCCTCAGCAGTGTACTTCGTCAATCTGCCTGTTCTGCTCCCCACTGTCTCTGGTGAATCCTCTCACCACCCCTTGTGCCTCTGGCCTGTACCCCAGTTTTGTATGCATAATAAATCTTTAAAAAAAAAAAAAAGAAACTAAAGCCACCTCAGCATGAGTTCGATCTTTGGCCCTGGAGGTGACCACAGGGCATGGCAGACATCTCCTGACCCACCCACGATCCCCTCAACAGTGTACTTGGTCAGTGGGCCTGTTCTGTTCCCTGCTTTGTCTCTGGTGAATCCTCTCACTGTCCCTGTACCTCTGGCCTGTACCCCAGTTCTGTATGCATAAATAAATAAATCTTTAAAAAATACATCATGTAGTAACATGAACTATCACTGAAATCAACTGTTGACTGAAAAACGTATATCTCAGTTGCAACTGAGTTTTAAAAATCAAGCACCTTATGTATTTCTACAGAAACATGTATCTGCATGTGATTTCATTGCAAAAAGTCTAACATGGCATTAAGTGTTGCTATAGCTGTTAATGCAAATGTTAAAAAAAAATAAAGATAGAGTAAAAGGAGGCCACAGCACAGCACATACACTAAGATCACAACTGGCAAAACAAAGTGTGTATTAAAAGAAAATTTGTCAGGAAAAAAGATAAAAACAGCAATGCTCTATTCATTTAAGAAATAATTATTTTAACTATTCTTTCAGAAACAGGTTCTGGAAAGACCAGTTTTCCAGAGTTATTTTTGATTGATCTCTTTTATCTGAGGTAAAAGCTATTTTTTTTAAATGAACATGGTACACAAATAGCTGTATAGTAAGTTTCATCTTGATGAAAATATGAAATGGTTGATTGCAAACCATTATGTAAGAAAATGAACATTAATTAGACTATAGTAATACTGTTGTTATAAACCATTTAAAATTATTTTCATTTTTGAAAGTGCTACTTTGCAGAAGATCTAACAGGGATAAAATGTGTGGTAGACCTCATCATTATTGCCTTTTTGTTATAATACAACAACAGGTCTTTCACCCACAGAGACCTGGGGGATTCCTTACACTATTAGTCTTTTGGGGATGTGTACTTTAAGGCAACTAGAGTCATGAAATATCTTGGTATCTTAGTATGTGACCATGCACCTTCCAAACATCTAGAGTAAAAATACACTGAACAACTGGAATGAAAATATACTGTAATGTCTATGGTGTTTGAAATACCACAGCATAGTAACATAACACGATCTTTCAACAGGCACCAATGTAGTATTAGGAATACAGCAAAATTTAAAGTACTTCAAAAACCAAGAGACTTGAATTGGGCTTGACTCCATGCACTCAGAAGAAGTGGTACTTATAAGGGCGTGACTTGAGATTCAGGGGACTAGGGAGTTTATCCTTAAAACAGTCCTGCCACCCAAGGCCAAAATCCTACTATTAAAGGTTCATTTCTTCAGAATAAACACCAACGTCCTTTTAAAATGCAAATAATCAAGAGGACTAGAACAGAAAATCAATATTATTTTACCATGTTATTTATCAGATTGTTTTCTCTCAAAAGGAGAGGCAAGACGGGAGCAAGCTCTTGAAAGGGAGGGAAAGCCTCCCTATGTGAGACGCCAGGGGAGAAGTGAGCAAGGCCCGGCACAGCCCAGCTTTGGTATTCTTTGGGTAGATTTCTAGGAGTGAAATCCCTGGACTCTAAGGTAGATCCGTTTTTGGTGCTCTGAGGGTCCTCCACATGGCTTTCCATAATAGCTGAACCAGTTTGCATTCCCACCAGCAGTTTTAAGGGGGTTCCTTTTTCTCCACATCCTCATCAACATTAATGGTTGCCAGTTTGTTTTTGTTTTTTAACATGGGCCATTCTCACCAATGTTAGGTGATATTTTATTGTGGTTTTATTTCCCTGATAAAAAAAGTGAACAATGTTGAACATTTTTTCATATACTTTTGACCATGTATACTTGCTCTTTGGAGACATGTCTTTTTAACTCTATTGCCCATTTTTCAATTGAGTTGATTGTTTGTGTTGAATTGTGTAAGATCTCTGTAGATCTTTGTTATCACACCCTCATCAGCTATATGGTGTGCAAATATTTTCTCCCATTCAGTAGGGTGTCTCTTCGTTTGGTTACTGTCTCTTTTGCTGTACAGAAGCTTTTGTTTGATGCAATCCCAGCTGTTTATCTTCTTTGTTTTTCTTACTTCTGGAGATGAATCCTTAAAGAGTTTCTGGGGTGTATGTCATAAAGTGTTGTGCTTAGTTGTCTATGTATTTTATGGTTTCAAGTCTTACATTCAAGCCTTTTATCCATTTGAGTTCTCATAAATACAATATTAGATACTATACTAGATACTGCCAGTGTGTGGCTCATAACTAATGCCACAGACAGCATCCATTCTTAGGTACACTTGTGTAACTACAAAGCAAGAGAATTTAATGCCTTAGTCAAGGGGAGTAGGAATCTATGGATACATAATTCTTCTGGTTTACCCTTTGATGGATGATTTGAGAGCTGTTCTAGGAATTCACCAGCTGGTTCCAGAACTAACACCTGTTGCCCTGTGCAACAATTTCAGGAATAAAACTTCATGTTAATTTTTCTACTTCTCTTACTTTCTTGATCCTTCACTCTTGCTCTTTGGAAGGCCAACCAACATATTACAGCATAGAAGTCTTAGCCATCGTGAGCTATGCTTTTCAGTAGAACAAAAGCTAAGACATGGCAAGTGGTTGGGAGAGGGGTGAGCATCAAAGTCAGATCTGGATTTGAATCCCAGCTCTATTTATTTGCCATATCCTGTGGAGAAGTAACTTTTTTTTTTTTTAAAGATTTATTTATTTGTACATACAGTACTTGGGTACAGGCCAGAGGCTCAGGGGCGGTGAGAGGCTTCACCAGAGACAGAGTGGGGAGCAGAACAGGCAGATCTATGAAGTACACTGCTGAGGGGAGCAGCGGGCGGGCCAGGAGAGGTCTGCCGCACCATGTGGTCACCTCCGGGGCAGGTGGGAATCGAACTCATGCGGAAGTGGCTTTAGCTTCTCAGTGCAGTGCTTTAACCCGCTGCGCCACCAGGGAGGGCCAGAAGTAACTTCTTTTAACTTCACTGGCATTTTTACTGCAAATGCCCATATTTTGGGTGGAGATTAAAAGACAAGATAAAGAATTGCAATCTCTTCTTAAGAAAAGCTGTAAGTTATGGCAATCAAGTCTATACATGAACAAAGAAACTCATATAATGATGCTATAAAATGATCAATAAAACCAACTTTTGGAGAAATCTGACAATGAACATGACAAAATAAGCATACGAAGAGAAAAACATCTGTTTTAAAAAATTTAAAAGATCACCAAGGTGATTTTATGTCATTAAGTTTGAAAATCAAAATGAACAGTAGATCCTTTGAAGAAACCTGAAACTAAGTGAGGGAGAGAGCACGTGTACTGGATTTTCATTACATAAACAGAAAGTTAACTAAGACTTCCCAACTTTTGAAAGGATCTCAGTCTCAATAGCTTTATGAGCAGTTTCATGCAAATACTGACATAATTATTCCCATGTTGTTTCAACTGCTCCAGAGGATAAAGGAAGACATGAACTGCTTCAGCCTTTGAGCATATTATACCCATGACAAGACAAAAAAGTAAAGAAGGTAAAATTCATTTATGGTTATAATACAAAGTCCTAAATAAATACAGGCAAACTGAATCCAGCAATGTACTAAAAAGACAATTCTTAATGGCAAAGTAATATTTGTTTCTGCAATAGAGGGGTTATTGCACATTAGGAAATCCATTAAAATCACCTACTATAATTAAGAGAAAAATCCTGAAATCCATTAAAATCACCTATTATATTAATAAAGAAAAAAATCCCTTGGCATTGTAAGTGTTGACACTGCAATGACCCTAACTGATGGAAAGGTTGGGGCATCGAGATAGAGGCACTTAAATTGTCATTTAAAAAGCAACCACTTGTCTGAAAAACAGAGGAACAAAAGGCAAAGACAGATGAAAACCTAGCTGTGATGAGAAGCCCCATCTAAGTCAAAATTAGCAGATGATTTGATAAAATGCCTCTGAAAAGTATCACAAATATAGTCAACAAATTTGAGGTGTTTTGAGGTGCTATGGATTCTGTGCCTTCTGCAAGGTTTGGGGAGCGCCACCAGCGGGTCTGGCCCTACGAAGTGCAGCTATCTTTCCTGCAGACTGACAGTGCCAGGACAGCCACCCTGCACCACCAGTCTCCTTAACGTTACACCATGAGGTTTATTACCTCAAGCCCTTTGCTGCCGACTGGATTGTATGCTTGTATTATTACAATGTGGACTCTTCACCCCCCTCAGTAAGTATATATTGTGGTCACTTGCACTTAGCTTGAGTGGTGAGTGATTCCCTGCTTTGTGGAACCTATATATCTAGCACTCCAGATATCCTTAGCCTGACACACCACATGGCCATTTTGATATCTGCCCAAAACGTGATGAGATGTGTGTGTGTGTGTCCATTCTAGTCGATATCAAATATTCTATTATAACATAGATAGGGGAGAGGAGGGACATGAATGTAATTATATAATAACTACATAAAAGAATTATAAACCTTCATCATGTAACTTCAGGTTTTAATATATTTCTATATTATTTCTTCTCAGTGAGTTTACATTTTTTTTTGGTAAAATAACAATAAAAATAATCTTGCATGAAGCAGTGAACTAGGTGTTATGCAGAGGATAATGAAAAGCTCTTTTCAGGCAGTTGTGGTCTACATCAAGTGCCAATAAAATAAAAGTCTGGGAGTGAATGAAGAGAAAAGAACATTGAACAGAACAAAGGAGTATAAACTATTTGCAATCTATGGAGGGAAGTATAATATTTGAAAACAGCAGAGCCAGGAAGAAACTAATTCTGTTTTTATTCATTCTGGAAAGCATGACGGAGAAATTTCAGAGCTACTTAAAGAAGAGGACTTGGTTACTGAGGAAAGTTATAAATAAGATTGTTCCCAACATTTAGTATAGCTTGAGATTCAGCTTAGTAGGAATGGACAGTTAAAAGGAGATCCCCAGTGGGTGAGTAGTTTCTGGAACAGAGGGTGAACAGCACAGGTCACCTTGGAAAGGGAGATGCTGAACTGTGCGGGACACAAAGTCAGGATGCCGTGGCCATGTAAACAGACTCCTAAAGAAAACGATATGTAAGGGGTAAATAGTGACCCTAGAATGCTATAGGCTGAGGCAACTCAACAGGCAAGTAGAAAGAGCGGGTGAGAGAGGCACCCTGGTGCTGTCAGCCCTGCCACCCATCAGCTTTCCAATGGAAGGCTTCCCTTGACCTTTGGTAAGCTTAGATTGTTATACAACATGGTGAATGTTTTCAGTGCCACTAAATTCTACACTTAGAAATGCTTAAAATGGCAACCTTTAGTATACATTTGAAGCACTGTAAGAATAATAAAAATAAAAGATTCCTGGTGCTTCATTGGAAGAGATTAATAATGTGACAACCAAGGCCTATGAGAAGCTAAGTGGAAGACAATGCCCCACAACACACAAAGAGGACAGGGAGAGAGCTCCTCAACTCCATGAAATGCGAAGGAGGCGCCACAAACTGCAGCTGTGCCCCCAGTCAGGAAGGGTCAAGATGGTGGGCAGGAGCACAGCCCATTTCAACAGTGTTCTCTCAACAACCAAAGGAAGGAAGCTTCAGGCATGAAACAGGGCCAAGCAATGACAAGAGGGAAATACACATTCCAAAATTTAGTCTCTTCATTTAGAAATTTCCAGGACAAGAAACCATGCTCTTCTCAGAGTTTGGCTGGTTCGCATTAAATAGCAGTTTGAGACAGAGCAGGTAATGGCAAAAAATATCTGAGCCCCGAAAGTGATTTTGGCATAATTTCACTGGGGGTGGGGGTGAAGGTGGGAGTAGGCATTTTTCTATCCAATTATACACATCATTTCCTCTTCTATTTAATAGTAGCAAAGTGCTACTCAGGATTAAAAAACGAGACATCATATCTTGCTGCATTTTTGCCCCGCTTTTTGGAGACAAACATTTGGCTTGATAAGTAAACAAAAAGTCATTTATACTCAAAAGACCCCTCGGATGGAAATAAACAGTTCTGATTTACTCCAATGGGTCTGGAGGGGGTGTAATTTATTACAGTCCACTTAGTGTTGTAACAACTGCTTCTCAAAACCCGACATTGATTCATGAAAACGAACATCAGGCTCTCTTAGCAGCATAAGCCCCAACAGCCTCAGGCAAGAACCGTAGTGCTGGGCACCTCAAGACTGGTGTACAGAAGCAGCAATTACACCGGCATTAACCCAATCTATCGCTCATCAGAAAAGCGCTTAGCACAGTAGTCAGATCCAGACAAGCTGACAAGAAGCATAGTCACTTAACTGTCCCCTGCAGCGATTACATTCTCTCAACCCAAGAGTGTGTCAAATTAAAACAACTACACATTGACTTTTTGCTTCTGTAAACATTAAGTAGGTGATTGACAACTTCTGGCCGCAGCCAGTCAGGCATTATCATAGGCCCCTCTGCTGACCTGCTGGGAGCTCTGGGAGAGCTCCTTGAAGAATGTTCCTATAGGACAAAAGAGGACTTCAGAGGTTTGCCACTGGGACTCACACGGGAGGTTCTGCAATCTCTTCCACAGAAGCAGATGGAGAGTTCCCTTAGACACTTGGTTTTTTTTTTTTAAATTAACATTTATCCTTTTATTTTTTATTTTTTATTTAGAGAAAGCCTAGCCACTTCCAGTTAGCAAAAACAATCAGCCACAGCCTTTTACTCACACCACTATTCCCAGTGCTCAACTACCATTCTGATCTGGGAAGAATTCCATTCCCTGCTATCCTGTTCTTTATTTCAGAGCTGTAGTGAGTAGAAAAAAAAGGTAAAAGTTGACTGAAAGAAAAGCTAAAGTTGAGACAGCAGGGAAAAACAAGTAAACAAAAGCAAAGAATAACCAAAGAATCATTCACCACAGATATTCTGAGTGAATCATCAACTGGCAACTTTTTAGGTATTGAAGAGTCAACACTTACTGTCTAATGTTTGTTCCCTGATGGCCCCTTAAGAGGGTCACAGGGAACAGTCCAACCTTAATTCTTTGTCATTTTGCCCTCTTGGTATCAAAATCATTTAGTGAAAACTGGATTTCTACACACACAAGAGTAAAACTGTGTAAACTCTTTCCTTTACGCGAGCTACAGAACAAATCAAAGCAGTTGAATAATCTAAAGATTAGAGCTAAAACTATAGAACTCTTGTAAGAAAGACGGGGGGGGGGAAGCATTAGGACATAGAATTTAGCAATGACTTCTTGGATATGACACCCAAAGCATAGCAACAAAAGATAAAAAAAGACAGTTTGCATTTCATCACAATTAAAAGTCCACGTATGGTCTGGCAGTGTCTGATGCAACATTTCTGTCAGTACTTACCTCAGTGTTTACATGCTGCACAGAGCCTGTAGGATCATAAAGGACACGATTCAACTCACAGAGTGAAAAGGCACCAACAGGTCCAAAAAATATTTACAAACCATGTATCTGATAAAGGAATGATGTCACTTTCCTCCTCTTGATTTTAATCTAAGTAATCCGTGGGAAGTCCCCAAGGCTCTACACAGCCTTGTGGCACAAGGCAAGTTTTCCATCCTGGGCTGGTGCTATCATTCTTGGACTGAGATCACCCAAGTTCTAGTTCACTCACTCACTTCTACCTTGCTATCTCTCTCTCTTTTTTTTTTTTGTTTTAGGTGCACACCAAATGTCGGTCCAAAGATTAGCAACTACTCATCAGCATTCAAGTGCTTGATCCTCAAGTGGTCCTCCTCAACCTATCCAAATAAAGATTGATGTTGCCCCAAAAGTAAGACTTTTTTTTCAAACACTGCTCTTTGAGCTTGCGGCACGGAGTCACTCCCTTGTCCCAGGTTTACACGCTGAGCTGCCCCTTGCTGACAGTCTAAAAATCCGAAGCAACAGTCTGCACAGTGCTGTCCAATAGAGATGTATGAGGGTAGAAACGCTCGACTTCTGCACGACCCACCATGCCGCCAGTAGCCAATGAAGCTGCCAGTCCTGAAGTGTGGGCAGTGTGGCGGAGGAGCTGGGTTTTTACATTCCAATCAATCCTAAACTGTAGTCCTACTGTCTGTGTAGGTCTTGTACTGGATGGCCCAGGCCTGACTCAGCCAGCCAAAGACCAGAGTTCTGATACTGTGTGGCAGTCTGGAAGCAGAGCATTGCTTTTTTATTCATTCCCCTACATGTAAAAGCCCAGATCCCCTGCCACACTTGCCAGGAAAATTGGTAAAGACTCTAATTTGTAACAGTACACTGGAATTATACTGCTTAAGGCTATACAGACCACTTCAAGAGTAAAGATGGAAAGTATTTTCCCAAATTCAGAGGCAGGAAGAAAAAAACAAAAAACAAATTCTATGGGGTGAGGTGAGGGATGAGGAAAATAAGTGCTCCAGGTAAGTGGGGTGTATGTGACCGAAGAGTTTTGCATCTCCAAAAACCATCTCTGTGCTAGGAATCTGACCTGCAGATGATGGCCTGTCACAGGTGGTGCTCAGTATGTCAGAGTTTGGAAGAATGAGTGAGTAGTTAGCAAATGGCAGGAATCAAGCCATAAGACCAGAAAAGATCCATTTTCTTCTATACACCTTGGTCCACCAAGTCTCAACATCCATCCCCTATTTCTGAAGAAGCTCATCAAGGAGACATTTAAACACAGAATGCTCAGTAGTTACAGACTGAATTTGTCCTCCCAAAATTCTCTGGTTGAAACCCAAGGCCCTAATGTGGCTACATATGGACTCTGGGCCTTTAAGGAAATAATAGGTTCAATGAGAACCTATTGTGGGAGGTTTGGGGGGGGGGGCTAGGCTGATAGGACTAGTTAATAGGTTCAATGAGACCCTATGGGGTGGGGGTGGGGGCTCCTAGCCTGATAGATAGGACTAGTATTTTTTTTTTTAAGATTTATTTATTTGTGCATACAGAACTGGGGTACAGGCCAGAGATGCGGAGGGTGAGAGGATTCACCAGAGACAAAGCGGGGAGCAGAACAGGCAGATCAACACAGTACACTGTTGAGGGGAGCAGCGGGCGGGTCTGGAGAGGTCTGCCACGCCATGTGGATCTCCTCCGGGGCAGGCGGGGATCGAACTCATACGGAAGTGGCTTTAGCTTCTTAGTGCTGTGCTTTAACCCGCTGCGCCACCAGGGAGGGCCAGGACTAGTATTCTTATCAGAAGAGAGCAGAATTCGCTCTCTACACATGTACGGAAGAACGGTCACGTGAGGACACAGCTAGGCAGCAGCTGGCCAGCTGCAACCCAACGAGAGAAGTCAGCAGAAACTAAGTAGGACAGCACCTTGATTTCAGATTCCAACCTACAAAACTGTGAAAAAATTAAGTTCTGTAGTTGAAGCCACCCGACCCGTGCTGTCCTGTGATGGCAGCCCTCGCAGAGTAATAGGACAACAATGCAAGCTGGCTTCCCAGTGTCCACACACACCACATCCCTCTCACTTCATACAGCAAGGCCTGCTTGTTACAGTCAGATTAATAAAATGAGGTAAGACACATATTTCACCTAGGGAACCCTGTGGCTTAGTAAATTTGCTGGGTCTTAAAATAGTTTTCAAATGCAAATCAGCCCACCCTTCTAAATATTACAATATTAGTTGGTCATATAAAGGAATAAATGTTGACATTTCCAACATGGATAAATCTAAAAAAATACATGGAAGAGAAAGAAGCCAGATACAAAACCCCACATATTGTATTATTCCTTTATATAAAACACCTAGGAAAAGCAAATTTAGAGTCAGGAAGTAGAGGAGCAGCTTCCAGAGCTGAGAGAGGTGTACATGAGTGGCTGCATGGGGTTCCTTAGTAGACAGTGGGATGATGGTGGGAACATTCTGGGGTTCGAGTGGTGATGATCACACAATTCTGTCACTGCATTTGCAACTACTAAATTGTAGGCCTTAAAACAGTGAATTTATGATTGTGAGTTAGATCAATAAAGGTGTTTTAAATACACAGTACATCTGGGCCCTCCCTGGTGGCGCAGCAGGTTAAAGCACCGCACTAAGAAGCTAAAGCCACTTCCACATGCGTTCGATTCCCGTCTGCCCCAGAGGTGACCACGTGGCATGGCAGACCTCTCCTGACCCGCCCGCTGCTCCCCTCGGCAGTGTGCTTCGTTGATCTGCCCGTTCTGCTCCCCACTCTGTCTCTGGTGAAGCCTCTCACCACCCCTGAGCCTCTGGCCTGTACCCCAGTTCTGTATGCACAAATAAATAAATCTTTAAAATAAATAAATACACAGTGCATTAAGCCCTGTCCACCTCTATCATATCACCATATATGTAACAAAGGTGAAGCAGATCTGGAAGAGCTACCTATATGGAACAATTATCCACAAAATTTGGTTATAATCCTTTGGTTATAATCCTAGTGCCCCTACCATGAGAGGGAAACCAAGGTTTAGGTTTAGGGAGAAGACCTTAATCAAGACTTGAATTAGAATAAGACAGCTGGGCACATGGCCAGTTCCATGCATGCCATGCAGAGGCTTACAAGCAGGGCTATTCTTCTGGGGACGGAAAGGGAGGGCATGTCCCTAAGATCTGTTGACATTTAGGGGTCACTGCATGGCTCATCTCCAAGGCATAATGTTAGCTCCACAGACACATAATTGGCACCCAATGAATTTACTGCTTGTTTATTGACTGAGCCATCAGTTTATATCCTGGGGGCGGGTGGGGCACTCAGGAAAGAGTGCAACTGGTGTGCAAAAGAGCTTCCCAGCCACTGGAATTCCTAGTGAAATGAAAAGAGGACGACAGGACAAATGCACGCCAAGTACAAATCTCCATTTTCATGCAGAGCAGCAGGGTAAGTTCTCTGAGTTGCTATGTTAATGAATATAACATACAAAATAAGGAGAAGTAAGATTCTTTTGGCCTTTTGGACTAGTGTCACCTCAACAGGAAAAACAGAAGTTACTATGTCCAAGAATCAATTATAATCCAAAAGTTTTCACCAAGTACTCTTACAAATGGTTTCAACCAAAACAGGAAATGATTCCAAGCATGATCAGCACTGCCTCTAGAAATACAACCAAAACCAATCTCAAAACTGCTGGATATGGGCCCTCCCTGGTGGCGCAACAGGATAAAGCACAATATCATGAAACTATCCCCAGCCAGGGAGGTGACTCATATGCAGACCTCTCCTGTCCCACCGCTGCTCCCCTCAACAGTGTACTTAGTGGATCTTGGTGTTCTGCTCCCCACTCTGTCTCTGGTGAATCCTCTCACCACCCCTACACCTCTGGCCTGTACCCCAGTTCTTATCTGCATAAATAAATAAATCTTTTTTTAAAAACTGCTGGATATGCTTACAGAAGGTATAGCTTTCCCCTGTCCACTTACTAATTTTGCCTTTGACCACAGAGCACTAAAAGAGTGGTTCAGAGAAGATGACTTGGACCAAGCACAAGGTTTTTTACTAGATTGAGCAAGTAAAAAATACAGAATGCTGAATGCAACTTAAATTTCAGAATCAGTGAAAAATTTTCAGTATAAGAAAAATATTTGAGACAGGCTCACATTAAAATAATTTTTGTTCCTTACCTGCTATTTACCTTTAACCAACCATCGTCTGGCCGATCTCCCAACCCTAATAAAGGACTGATTTGGGGCCACACTATCACCAGAAGCAAGAGGAGGCAGGGAAGCCTCCAGTCCCTGTCTCATGCACTGAACACCTGCCGCTTGTGTCCTGTGCTGCTTCACGAAACTCAGACGCAACACCCCATTATCAATCAACAGTAAGAAGTCATTGCAACTAAGAACAAACAGTCAGGAGAAGAGCAGAGGGCAACAGAGGGCGAGCTATGCCTACCTCTGCATTTAGGTGGGAGAAGCCCTTATCCTAGACTTGCTGTCAATGAGAAAGCAATGCGAGGCCAGGTTGCAAAAACCAGAAAACGGCTCTGAACACACTGCTGCACTGAAAGGAGAATCTGAAAATATGTGAGTTAAGCACCTGTGATCATGGGAGTGCAGGGCCGTGGTTATCTCTGAATATTATTTTTTTATGGAGCTCATTTTTAATATCAGCGCTTTTAGGCTGAATGTAAATAAACCTGATCATGCAATAAATTCAGTGTGCTCTTTTATTTTGCAGATTTAAACTAAAGCATCATAAATCTCCTCTTGGAAGCAGCATCTTTCAAGATAACAGAGGCGGCATCAGGATTTTGATACCCACTGAAAAAGTAATAAATAAGAACTGACTTCAGAGACCTCTCCAAATGCATGTGGCTCTGCTTAACAGAGAGGGTGCTTGATGAACCTCTGGGGTTTCTTCTTTCCCTCATTTCAAAGGGATCATCCCAAGGGGTCACGGGTGTCCCAGAGAGGAGTTTCTTGGTTTGTAAGCATAGTCAGCAGGGCACACACATATAACCACACCAAACCCACTTCTATTATGAAATTACCCCTACTCTAATTCCTTCAAAAGATCCCACTGAGGCCCTCCTTGGTGGCGCAGTGGTTAAATAAAGCACAGCACTAAGAAGCTTAAGCCAGTTCCGCATGAGTTCGATCCCCACCTGCCCTGGAGGAGATCCACATGGCGCGGCAGACCTCTCCTGACCCACCCACTGCTCCCCTCAGCAGTGTACTTCCCCAATCTGCCTGTTCTGCTCCCCACTCTGTCTCTGATGAATCCTCTCACCCTCCTCATTTCTGGCCTGCACCCCAGTTCTGTATGAATAAATAAATAAATCTTAAAAAAAAAAAAAAAAGATCCCACTGAAGCCAATCTCGATGAACAACACTTGGAAGGTCCATAAAAGCTGGTCACCGTTCTTTACAGCAGACCCCCCTGGAAACGTGACCTGGGCATATACTGCATGCCTGTGTATATGTGCAAGATGGGAAGTATATGCCTATATATAAATATAAATACATATAAAGCTAACTTTCAGTGTTCAGAAAACAAAAGCTATCCCCATATAACAGCCAAATTCTGACATAACTCAATTTGGACACCTCATCTGGTGTGCACTGCACTCATTCCCAGTGTAAACCCCACCGCGCCGGGCAATGATATACTGTAATGTCACATCGCAATCTGGATTTACTATAAAGGGCCGCTGACGAGCTTCAGAGCAGTAAACATTGCAGCGAGGTGTATTTCACACTGAGCTGGTTTTTATGAAGAACACTTCACCGCCCAGGCACGGCACCTGGATGATGAATGGTGAAAGATGCATGACAAGCTTCATCATTGTTTGTAAATCTTAACTGTTCCTGCTCACTAACTCTGGAGGCAATTTTCAAAGACAGCGGCTGACAGAAGGACAGCACAGCTTTCCTGAAGGTTATTCAAGTTGTACTTGGCCTGGGCTGTGCCTCTGAGAAGCCAGGAAGGGAAAAAAAAAAAAAAAAAACTCCCGAGTTACTCCACACTGCGTGTGAAAAACATCCACTGAAGCCCACCGGGCTCAGGTCTGATTCAAAAGAAGAAACCGCCAACTTGATGACATCTGCTCTGATCCTGGTGGCCACTGCAGGGCCCTGTTCATGTCCTCACAGGTGCTGCCTCTTCAGGATTTTAAACACTGTGATGTCTGAGTGAGTAACAGAGAGGCCAGACTTGATGGCGTGATGCACCCACAAAAGCTTGGGTCCACACACTAAGCAGACAAGTAGGGGACTAACTAACCTGTGTGAACTGCAACTAGATTAAATTAGCATGAAAACATGAGCAAGCAATGTTGTTTCCTAGCAACTGTTCAACCTCGCTATCAGGACATTTAGAAACCGCTAGAAGAGTAATTTCCTGAGCTCATTCTTTCTGCGTCCTGCTGCAGACCGTCCTCTTCAGTGTAAAGGAAAACTCTCACACAGGAACCTTGTATGCTGCACTTAAGAGTTTATGAATAAGTTAAAGACATAAAAATAACCTGGTAATAAGCCTGAAAGACTAGGTAAGAGTGTAAAATACTTCTCAAATATTATCTGGGGAAAAATCTACAGGCATTTTAGTTACACTAATATTCAAATCAAAAGCTTATGTCCACAATAAAAAGAATACCAAGAAACAAGTAGTTGCTTCTATTTGTGCTAATAATTTTAAAGCTAGTTCCTAAATGTTACTTTGTTTTATAACCTGCCTACATCAAATATTATCATTCAGCTTCACTCATTCTTGTTTAAATAAAAATTCAAATATAACCACAAAATTAAAAATGAAACTTTTGTTAAGTTATAAAGGTGTTATAAAGTTTACATTTAGCTTTGGGAATAGCAATATAAATACCAGTTGGTATGCTGGTGGAATTTTTGTTTTGTTTTGTGTTTCTATGACACTAACATACTAGAGCTAGAGCCTTACGTGAGTTATCTCCACATGATGCACGTGCCCAGGGAGCAGGTTCAGGAATGTTATCATTATAGCCAGGGAAATGCTGGTGCATTCTTATATTTAGTCTAGCTCACAGAAAATTTCAAGGATATTCTCAGCCCCCAAACATAGCTTCAGTACCTTGAAAAACTGTCAGACATGAGAATACAAGACCATAGCTCAGCCAGGCCTCAGACAAGCTCAGTCATCACTTTGTATCGGTACCTCCACATGCCACGTGGAAATGAAGACCCCTTCTCCCTACTTCACAGGCACTGTAGCTCTGCTTCAGTGTCCTCATCTGGAAAATGGGGATAGTAGTATTGCTCCAAGAATTGAATTATCCCATCAAGTACATTGAAGGTTGTCTTACAATGTAAGAGCCATATATGTGTTTGTGAGGAAAGGAAGGGAAGGGAGGAGGAAAATGCAGGAGGCACTGGCAGAAAGAACACTTGGGAACTGGGACCCCACGCTGGCTTTCTTCACCGCCAGCAGAAGGCCAGGAGGTCACAGCATTCTGTCCGCAATCTGTTTACTGTGAATAGTGATTGAATTCTTCTTGGCCTCTCTTGCACAGCTGTCAGTAACTGGACAACAGTTGTATGTAAAAATTTTAGTTTTTCAAAGAGAAGATGCCACATAATACAAATCCAGGTTGTAAAGTAATAGGAGTTGTACCCATGTATGTTTGTGTCCAGTTTACTTCACTGAGTTTATTACCAGACTGACTCTAAGGTACACCCATAGAAAGACTATACAGCCCAGTTTCTTATTCATTCAAGAAACCACCAGCCAACCCAGGAGTTCTCAATGAACAGAGTACAGTGTAGTCACCTAGAGGAATACAAAGTTCAGCAGATATGATCCCTGCTGTTTACGGTGACAACGTACCTGATAAAGTGCTACAGAAATTTCTTTACACAACTGCATCTGACCTCACTCAGGTAGGTCCCCAGGACTTTCCATCTATTTCTAGACCATAACCTGGTGCGGCCTTGCCAAATGGCAGCATTTTACACCAAGGATATGTTAGAGTCCAACAGCTCTTCATCTTTCCCCAGTTTGCCTGGTAGGGTCCTATTTTCATAGAGGGAGAAAAAGAGCTTAAAGAAATGACAGAAATCTGTGTGCTATTCAAACAGCACTTCAACTTGCCTTCTATACTCTTTTGTATAAAGGGACTAATGCCCAGCTTGCTCACATTATTTTAAAAATACAAGAAGGAATCCTCCCAAAACACATTTTATGACTCTAACATTACCTTAATACTGAAAGCAGACAGAAAACACAAGAAAACCATAGACCAATAATCCTGATGAACAGTGATACAAAAAAATGTCAACAAAATACTAGCAAATTGAATTCGATAGTATATACACTAGGATCAAGTAAGATTTATCCTAGGGATGTAAGGAATGTTTCCTTTATTTTAATCAATTAATGTCATACATCAGATCAAGAGAAGTAACAACAAAAATCATATAATATTATCAAATCAGGTAGTGAAAGCACTTGATGTGATTCAACACCTACTTATGATAAAAACTAAACAAGATGGGAATGGAAGGAACCCACCTCAGTATAATAAAGGCCATACATCACAAATCAACAGTCAATATAATACTCAATGGCGAAAAGCTGAAAAGTTTTCCCCATAAGATCTGGCACAAAATGAGGATGTCAACTGTCACCAATTCTATTTAACACAGTGTAGAAGTTGTGGCCAGAGCTATCACACAAGCATAGGAAACAATGGGATCCAGATAGAAAAAAGAAGTGAAACTATTGCTACTTGAAGACAATATAAGATACATGGGCATACCTAACAGCTCCATCAAGAAGTTATTAGAAACAATAAATGAATACAGTAAATTGGCAGGTTACAAAATTAACATTAAACAATCTATATAGTCTTTTTACATATAAACCATGAACAAGAAGCAAAATAAATTAAGAGATTAAATACTCTTATATAATTGTTTCAAAAAGAACTCAATACCTGAGAATCAAAGTAACAATGAAGGTAAATGAAAATAAAAAGACCTATACAAAGGGAACTAAAAGATATTATTAAAGGACCTAGATAGAGACATAAGGAGATAGGAAAATATCCCATGTTTATGGATGGGGAGAATCAATATAATGAAAATAATTACTTAAAGTTATATACAAATGTAACACAACCCCCATTAACATCCCAGCAGTGTTTTTCAAAGAACCTGACCAAAAAATATCAAAGGGAACTAAACCAAAAGATGTTATTAAAGGACCTAGATAGAAACATAAGGAGGTGGAAGAATATGGTATTGGCACAGAAATAAATATGTGGCCCAATGGAAGAGCACAGAAAGCTTTGAAATCATTTCATGCATATGCCAGCCCCTAATCTATGATAAAACATCAATGACCATAAAATGGGGAAAAGACAGTCTCTTTAACAAATGGCATGGGGAAAATTGGCCAGCCACACATAAAAAGAATGAAGTTGGATTATTCACTAATACCATGCACAAAAATAAATTCTTAATGGATTAAAATTTAAATGTAGGACCTCAACAATAAAATACATAGAAAAAAAATCTGTGATACATTCTCTGATATATCAACAATAAGGAAATTTTTGAGTGCTCAATTCCTACGGCAAGGAAACTGAAAACAAAATAAACAATTTGGATTAGCACAAGTTGAAAAGAACTGCTACACAGGGCCCTCCCTGGTAGTGGAATGGGTTAAAGTGCAGCAATGCGAAGCTAACTGCAGCCATTTCAGCGTGAGTTACATCCCAGGCCAGAGAGGTGATCCACACCGCATGGTGGCAGACCTCTCCTAACCTGCCCACTGCTCCCATCAGCAGCATACTTCATCGATCTGCCTGTTCTGCTCCCCACTCTGTCTCTGGTGAATCCTCTCACCCCCCTGTACCTTTGGACTGGACCCCAGTTCTGGATGTATAAATTAATAAAATCTTAAAAAAAAAAATTCTACTAACAGCAAAAAAAACAAGATGATTAAATTGGTACTCAACTGAATGGGCAAAATATTTATTAGTGTCCAAGGTATATAAAAACTCATACAATTCCATAAAAAAAATTACTAACAAATGTGCAGCAGATGTGAACAAATAATTCACTAAAGAGGATGTCCAGAAAGGCCTAAAAACATCAAAAATGTTCACCACCACTTCTAATAAGAGTGATGTAGGCCCTAACTCATACCTATGAGAATGGTAAATACTAAAAAGACCCCAGCAAGTGCCAGAGAGGATGTGGAGAAGAAGACACCTATTACACTACTGGTGGGAATGTGAACGAGTGAAACGATATTTACTTAAAAAAACTAAAACTAGAATTACCCTATCACCAGGCAACATCATTCTTGGGTAAATATCCCCAGATAAGAAGCCATCAACAGAAAATTGTACATTATTTTTTGTACAACACCCACAACAGTATTATTTACAACAGCTAGGATACTGCAGTAGCCTAAGTCCCTTTCAACAGATAAATAAATAAAAAAGATATGGAACATACATACCATGGAACATTATACAGTCACAAGAAAGGATAAAATGCAGCCATTTTCAACAAAACAGGGAATTTTAAATAATTATGAGTGGCAAAGCAAGTCAGAATGGTCAAAACAAAGACTGCACCCTCATATAAGCAACAATTCATCAGTGTAAAAATTTCAAAAAACTACTAGACATCAACAAACACCCACAGGGTTCTGAGCTTAAGAAGGGTGGGGGAGGGAAAAGGAAAAGGGGACATAATGGGTGGATGTGGAGAAAAATAAATAAAATTAATATTTTTTAAATCCATACTACTATTATTACACTAAATAGGAGTACCCAGCACGTACTTAAGTTGTCAAATGTTTCATAAATACAAAATTGTAAAAGCTTGTTGAACCAGAATTAAAAAAAAAAAAAAGATGGATGTGTTACAACAGACTAATAGGCCTCAAGGAATTTATCTTTCTAGGTATTGCCTCCATCTTTTTTTCTCCTTTGCAATTTATTTGTTGAAAAGTAAATTCAGCAAGTTGTCCTGATTTGGCTTATTATGTTTCTGTGGTGTCATTTAATATGTTCCTCTATTTCTTATATTTCCTCCAAGTTGGTGACTAGATCAGTTTGGGTCAAAAAAAAATTTGAAATTTTGTGTCAAAAATTTTTTAATGTCTTCAGAGCTGTCATGTCTAAATGTTTATTATATGCTTTTAACTATCATTTTCTCACTCAACAGACCATGATATTTAGTTAATATACACCTGGTTAATTTTGAACAGGGCCCCATAGGGCTAGAGACTAAGGCCTCTTTAATATTGTTTGTACAGCCCCACTGCCAGGCACTTGTTGGAGTAGAAAGCTGTGTAAGACATTCTTATTAGAGTAGGGGATGACAGCTTCTGCATCTGCATTATCTTTTCATGTGGTCCAATATGTAAATACAAGTAAAGCTTCTTTCTTTCCTTTTTTTTTTTTTTTTTTTTTTTACTTTTCAGATGAGGGAACTGAAGCTTGTTAACAGATTAAGTGAACATTTCACAATCCAGCTTAGATCTGGGAATCTGAGCCAGACCTCTCTCCCAGAGCAGGACCCATTCGTTGGTACACACTGGCCTCCACGGTCATGGCCACTGAATGCCCCACTTACCTCTCTGCTCAAAGCTAAAGCTGAGAATAAAAAGGTCACACAAGGAAAATGGGTTTACCAGCTGAGTGCTCTTCTCTTTGAAATTTGTCAAATGATAAGTCATTTCCTAAAGTGCCAAGTTTAACTCAACATTTTCTAAATGTTGCATAAAACACATTTCAGCTGTCCTTAAAGCAGGTGGAAAAGTCCATGTTTTTCTCTTCTAAATGTTCCCATACAATTCATAGTGAAATATACCCAACAAAAGCAACCCAGAATGAATCCATGGCCTGCTCTCCTTCCTGACTGAGCAAGGCTAAAATATTTCCAGAGCATCATTACTTGATAAAAACTGTTTGCCACATCAACACAAAAGACTGGTGAAAGCTATCAGTATCCTGCTGTCTCTGCTTACATTATGTGATATACCCAGTTTGTTTACATATGGTCACTATTTCATTCTCACTTCACCTATGGGTAAGAGTCAGGGCCAGCTAGACCCCCTCCTCCAACAGATGAGGAAACCAAGCCACCCAGCTAAGTCCAGGACTCCCAAGCTTACACAGCTGGTGAGCTGTGATTAAGCTCCTTAGATGTGTATTTACCACCCCACCCAGTCACCTCACATAAAAGGTCACTTTGGCTTCCTGGACCAAAAGTGAGGAGATCTGAGGGAGTTTTCAAGAGGCAGCATAACCTCACCGTTCCTATTTGCCAACTGGAAGAATGGGTCAGATGCTCTTTTACTAAAACCCAGCTCTCACGTGTAGCAATCAGCACCGCCACTCTGTACTGTTAAAAAATAACCACTTTCTGTTTAGTTATGACAATTATGGGGGAAGTGGCCCATACCAGCAGTGAGTCAGAAACTTCTGGAGTCCTTGGTCTGTAAAAGTGCTAATGCTGACTGAGTTCAAATGCTGACTGAGTTCAAAACAGCCAGGCCTGGGAACACATAGACCTGCAAGCTGCCCAAAACATTAGCAAAGGATGTGAGAGCTTGAATTCAGAAAAGCCCTTTCACTGACCTGGTGTAGAATCTGCACTGTGATTAAAATTTGACCATTTTGACTCACAGAGCTGTTGACATTCTACATGTGTAATATATGAATATTGCATGGCACAAAAGAAGCACCTCAGATATATAATTCTTTCTATTGGAAAAAGAGGAGAGGTTGACTGCGAAGGAAGGCTAAGTTGGCATAGAACGGATTGCCACTCGCCCCTGAGCTAAAAAAGAAGGAAGAACCAGACACACAGGATCTGACGTTTCTAGCTTTCAAACTCAGTCCTTGTGCCATCTGGTCTCTCAGATTTAGTGGATTCTTCCTTTCTTCATTGAAATACTTTTGTTACTTGACTTCCAGACATCACTCACCCTTAAGTTTTCCTTCTATCATAAGGGCTATCCTAGGACTCCCTTCTTTGCTGGTAGTCCCCATCGATCAGATCTCTAAGCACTGGAGGGCCACAGGGCTCTGTCTTTGTTTTTTTGTTTTTAAGATTTATTTGTGCATACAAAACTGGAGTGCAGGCCAGAGGCTCAGGTGCGGTGAGAGGCTTCACCAGAGACAGAGTGGGGAGAAGAACAGGCAGATCGACGAAGTACACTGCTGAGGGGAGCAGCGGGCGGGTCAGGAGAGGTCTGCCCCGCCATGTGGTCACCTCCGGGGCAGGCGGGAATCGAACTCATGAGGAAGCAACTTTAGATTCTCAGTGCTGTGCTTTAACCCGCTGCGCCACCAGGGAGAGACTGTTTTTGCTTTTTATTCTTACCTTACCTGTCTATTCTTCTTCAGGGCACCTCATCATATTCATTTCAAATAATATCTGTGCCCTGAACACTCACGTTTTCCTTTCCAGCAGGCATATCTTCTCTTAACTTCACACTTAATACATCTCATTTCTTTGAACCTGGAATACTCATGAATATCTCAAATTTAGCATCTACAAAATTGAGCTTGTAAGTTCCACAAACCTATTTTTTTCCCATGATCTATTATTCTACCTCAATAAATGGACATCCCAATTTTCTAGTCGGTCAGATCAAAAGTTATGGAGTTTACGCTTCCTATTCTCTCACATCCCAAATCCATAGCAAATCTTGCTGGTTCTACCTTCAAAATACACCTCAAATTCAACCTTGTGACATCACTACCCATTCCCACCCTGACTAAGCCACTCTTATCTCGTCAGAATTACTCCAACATATTACCTGCTTCAACCTCAATCCTTACACTCTTATTCTTATAGTAGCCAGAGTGAAACTAAAAACACAGGCAGACATGTCACTCTTTTGCTAGAATCTTCCAAAGGCCTCCCATCTACTTGAACTGAAACCCAGAGTGCTTCCAAAGGGTTCTAAAGTTCTATGTAATCCAGCCCCCACCATCTCTCAGCTCTATCTCCAAACATTTTTCAGCACACTGAAAGGAAAGAGTAGTTCCTAGCCTTTTTACAAAAAAGAATTAAACAGTCACGACATGACAAAAGGAAAACGTGCCCTGTGATTATTTTTCCATGAATTCCGATGAATTCATATTTATTTATTTAGATACTGAGGGGAGGTAGAGCTTATCTTTAAAAGAAAGTAAAGAAAAAATTATTTGATAGCCAACTTTATATGTAAATGAGACTTTAGGTTTGGCAGTCCTCTCCTGACCCACCCTCTGCTCCCCTCAGCAGTGTTTTTCAGTACATCTGCCTGTTCTGCTCCTGCTCTCTGGTGAATAATCTCACCTCCCACCTCTGGCCTGTACCCCAGTTCTTGTATGCATAAATCAACAAATCTTTAACAAAATGAGACTTTAAGCAAAACATTAAACCCTTTGAAAATACTCTTCAAAATTATATAAAAGTTCCTGCTTAGAACAAGTGACATGCTGACAAATCATAATTTACTTAATAATGCAACCAAAAGACCTCAACTCAAATTTGATAGAACCGATTAATTTAACTAGTTAAATTAATCAGCCTTTACTCCCCAGTGTCAATAGTGATAAAATTAAGGACCTAGTTCCCTAAGATGTGATACTTGGGGTGTCCTTGTTGAACCCCAAACACAGTTCCCTCTTTCCTCTCCCTTCCCATCTGCACTATAGAAATTGCATATAATGTAGAAGCCCAAATTAGCATATAGTTGGAAGTTATAAAGCCATACATCTTTGAAAAATTAGCTGAGATGTGAATTTCTATGAATTTCCATTCTCCTTATATGATAATTCTGAAGTGGGTATTACTGAGATTCCATTGCAGTTCTTCTAAGCTAATATCTGCACATCCCAAGTCTGACCCTCCTGTTAATTACTGGTGGGTTACAGTAAAGATGATCAATTATGGGGGCTGCTCATACTTTCAAACAAAAATATTACCAGGAAAGTTTTAAGAAATTCTAGCTGTTATTCATCCAGCCTTTCTCCTTGAACAGTGGTGCAGCTGGTCTTTGCTTTCTTGCACTGTAACCCCTTTCCTCTGAGTCTCCTTTTTCGGCCATAAATTCAGATGCCTGCTGCTCCTCTCCAAATTTGTTCCTCTCTGCTCAAATAAATTTCCTCCTATCTTTTTTTCTTGCTACCAGTCTCTGAATTTACACCTTTGTCTCAGGAATGCCAACACTTCTAAAAATATTCCATTATTCCTGAAGCAAGAAACTCAAGGCAATTTTTTTTCTGAAAGTAAGTTTGAGTCCTAATTTTCTGTATAAGCAGACTTTTCCTTAACTGCTTTCACCTTTAGATTGTGCACTGACAATGAGTTAGGATTCCTCCCTCCAGCTTATGTGTCTTTATAGAGCAAGCTCACTTAAAAATAATACCTTATTCGTTTTTTTCTTTCATTCACTCAAACAATATAGAAAGGACAAAAGCAGGTAAAAAGGTATGTAAGAGCTTACAATCCAGATCCACACATAGAATCAAAGGTAGTGTGAAAGAAGGGTCATATATTGAATATTACATGGCATGAATATTTAAATTGCAGTTTGCTTATCTGTCCCTGCCAAAAGTGGTTATTAATTAAAGTCAAATTGCAATCAACAATGGCATATCTCAGTCTGTCTATAGCACAAATGGAATGGTCCACAGAACTACATTCCTTATTAATGGAATTATTTTATTTTAGAATGTTAATTAAAGCATAAAACTTACTCAGTTTTTCAGACTTCATTCTTCTAAATTTGGAAATCAAAGCACAGGCCTGATTCTCATTCTCATAAGTACCTGCCTCACCTGTTTTCTATAGTCAAGTTACTTAAAAAAGAAACTTATTTGCAACAGTAGCTGTTTTCTTTACCAAGTCAAACTCACTGTCACCCCGATTTCTAGTTATGACCTCGATTATACCTGCTTCTCACTTTCTTAGTTCAAATGATGATGCTCAAGTTTTTGTAAAAAAGCCCTGGAAACACAGCAGCCATAAAGGACCTGCCTATCAAGGCAGTGTAAATGTTGGAGAGAAGGTTAAAATTGAAGTTGAGGAATTGTGTATTTCAAAGTGCTTTGGTTCATTAAACCGTCATTTTTCATTTTATAGCCATTACGTTAGAGTTATTTGCATTGCTACTGCATAAACTCTGAGGTCTACTGTATTAAAAAATGTTTTATTATGTTATTTTATGTCCTCCCCCGAAAGATGGATACACCTGCAATTCTAAATGGAAGTTTTAGAAAAAGAGTGCTCAATACATAGAAATTCAGTTCACAAAAAATTCAGGGCTTGAACCACTCTGCAAGTGCCTGTTTCATGTTGATTCTCCAGAAAATATGTTTTCAGCTTTTGATGGGAGTCTCTACTCTTATTCTCATCACTTTAGAAATGCACAAATGACAAGCATGGTATTAAGAATCTAGCAAAGCAAAATCATTACATAACCAACAACTTTAAAGGATACTCATATAAGCATCACAGCCACAGACTTCCCAACAGGTCCTTACTGGTTAGAGCGCCAGAGGCCAGCGTTGAGTACCCACCCTCCTTGCCAGAACCCCAATCTGTGTAACAAACACCTACCACTAGCTTTGGCTTCTGCGTAGGAGGGCCCGTCCTCAAAAGTGAAGATCTGGGACACGCTCTGGCCCAGGTAGGAGGGCGGCGGGTAGTAAGAATGCATTCTGTACTGCGAACTCACTGCATGCCGGTTCTCTGAGTTTTTCATCTGCTTGAAAAAAAGGAAGAAAGAATGAGTAATCACAGCAGCATTTTACAGTGATTACAAGAATTGCTGGATTTCTGAAACTAAGGTAATGGTCTGAAGGTTGGAAGCACCCCCTACCACAAATATACCCCCCAGTGCATGGACCCCTGAAACACTTGAACTGTGAAGCTGTAACAGGGTGGTCCCTAGGAAAAAGAGAAGTTCCAGGTTCCCTGCCCCACCCAGGAGGGTGGAGCTGAGCAGAGAAAAAGGAGAGAAAAGGAGAGAGAAGAGAATGAAGCTGGATGGAGAATAAAGAGGAGACCTGAGGAAGCCACATGGAGCAGCAAACCTGTGAGGAAGAAGCCATGTTTGTTTCCTGACCCTGGACTGGTTAAGGCATCATCTGTGGATGAGATACCTTTAGGGAGGTGACTATGGCAGTGTTTCTATTTGATTTTGATTTTGCTCTTTTCCTCCCATATTTGTCTGGCCATTTCTGACCCTTTTCCATGGGTCCCGGCCAGAAGGTGCTTTAGTCTTGTGGCAGGCTTTCAGGCCTTGCTTTGGGCCAATCCCTTTTGGGTTGACTTTTGCCCATGAGGGGATGGGTAACTTCAGGTGTTTGATTTAGAAGTTATATTCTTTGTGTTCCGTATTGTATATTTACTGTATTAAAGTCCCTCTTCATTAAAGTTTTATATGTTTTGTCTTGTTGCAGCGGAAGGCAGAACCCACTTACAGCAGGCAGGTTTTTGGGGCTCCAGGGGTGACCCTCTCCCTGTCCTGGAACAGATTTGCTTCCCTGTAACAAAGCCTAAGGGTTCCTTTTCTAATTTAGGGTTCCCTCTAAAAGCACTCCTAAAATTCCCTCTGCTCATGATGCTTGATTAACAAGCAATACAAGAACTGGGCAGTAAAGAAGGGAGAGTCCTGATTAGGAGACAATGCCATCCCCAGTAACCCCTGCCTTGAGTGTTAATCAGTAGCAACTTACTACCATCTTCACATACAGAACTAGAATCTCACCTTATTTGCCTTACAATGCCCATAAAAAGAGAATATTAAAACAAGTGTAGGGGCTCCATGGTGGTGCAAGGGGTTAAGTCTCAGCACTAGGAAGCTATCCACAGCCACTGCAATTCGAGTTCCATCTCTGGCCAGGGAGCTGACCCATATAGCACAGCAGACCTCTCCCATCTCACCCACTGCTCCCTCAGCAGTGTATTTTAGTCCATCTGCCTGTTCTGCTCCCCACTGTCTCTGATGAATCCTTTCACGAACACCACCCACTTACTCCCCCACCTCTGGCCTACACCCCAGCTCTTGTACGTATAAAAAAAGAATCTTAAAAAAAAAACAAAAAACACCCATTGCAACAGGGTGGTCCTCAGGTTTCCTGCCCCACCCTAAGGAAGGGTGGAGCTGGGCTGGGAGAAGCTAGGGATGACTTGGAGGAAGAAGGGAAATCAAGAAGGAAACCTGGAAGAGGCACACTGAGTGGAGCAAGCACAAGGTATGCTTCTCTGCCTGTACAGGGACTTGAGGGACATGGAAGGAGTCACTTGAAAGAGACAGAGGTGTGGGTGAGAGACTGTGAGGCGGCTGACAAGGGAAGCCTTGTATTTTCATTTTGCTCCTTTCAGCCCAGACTGGTGTGGCTCTTTCTGTCCATTCCTTAAGGGTCCTCCTTAAGGGTCCCCACCAGGTGTCTTAGACTTGTGGCAAGATTTTGGGTCTCAGTGTCCCTACTTTGGTCCAACTCTGTTTTGGCTGGGCATTTATCTACACAGGGATAAATGGGTGTTTCACATGGAAACTACTTAATTTATTCTTTCCCTTCTCTCTTTATTACATATTGATGAATTAAAGTTCCTTTCCTCTGAAAATCTACACACTGGAAATGCAGTCTTTGTGCCATGGAAACTGTTTAGAGCAGGCAGGTTTGGGAATCCTGGGGTGCCTCCTCCAGCCCTGTAATGCAACAACCGCAGACTGTATAAGAGCAATAAGCTGCTGTCATTAGCCTGATGCTGTGCTGGACCTTGTCTGTTCCCATCCCCTTTTGTGTTCTCCTAGAGCAAAAATGGAAGGCTGGGATCTCCATTTCTTTAGGACTCTAGGGTGATTTGGATTCTGCTAACAGGAGTGAAGACTTGGAAGGTGGAAGGGGGCACACACTGTCCGTCCACTAGCTAACCCCTGGGCTCAGCGGGCATTGCATTCCTCTGGTGTGGAGCAACTTTCATGACCTCTTATTCAAAGCTAAGGAGGTGTGAGCTGAAGGCTTCAAAGGGGCCCCACTTCCACTTTCCCAACATTTTGGGAGCACTTCCGTGAACATCTACAACTGTGTGTCCCGGGCGCAGACACTGAGTATTACATGGCTACATGGGTTAAAGTGCTGCACTACGAAGCCTAGCCACAGCTCCTGCAAACAAGGGTCTGATTCCCAGCCAGGGAGGTGACCCACATGGCGTGGCGACCTCTCTTGACCTGCCTGCTGTGTCCCCTCAGCAGTGTATTTTGGTTAATATGCCTGTTCTGTTCCCTACTCTGTCTCTGTTCCCTACTCTGTCTCTGGTGAATCTTTTCACTTCCCAGCACCTCTGGCAGCTACCACAGTTCGTTAGTTTGCTTGTTTGTTTGTTTATATGTATGTATGTATGAATAAATAAATACATAAATTTTTAAAAAATAAATAAATGCAACATCAAATCTTTACAACAAGAACAGCCAGGCTCCTATTACTTCTACTACTTTTAAAATTACATTTATAGGATACTAACATTATAAAAGAAGCTGTCTAATACATGTTCAGGATTAACTAATTCTGTTTAAGAATTAAAGGAATAATTTTGAGATCCAGTTTTTCAGTTCGAATCTTTAGATTGCTGAGTTAGATACAGATACAGAAAATAATAATCACTTAATAAGGTCTGGCAAGGTGAAATTATTACTGGGCTTCCCCAGTATTTTCTAGAAACATTTAAATTTTGGACAATTTCCCATATAATACAGGTTTATGTGTACTTGGATATTAATGGCATTACTTGTGAGGAAGGCCCAGCACATGTGTGTTAATTTGAAAAGCTCAAGAAACTCATTTTTGACCAACTCAACTGTTCCCTGCTGCAAATATATGCCTTGATGGACAGAGTTTGTTTGTTTTTGAGAATCAAAGATAACCCATTTCTCATCATGTTTATCTGGCAAGTTCTCCTTGTCTATTCTAGTTTTTCTAAAGCATATGAATTGGTATCTCTTTTAGTTCAGTCACCTAATTTTCATTTTCTAACATCATATAAATCTTAACTAAATAAGTGGACAGGCAAGCTATGCTTGGAAATAGCCAAAGGGGAAAAACTGGTTGCCCCCAACTGAGAATACTGATCAGGAGAGCCTCAGGGAGTCATAAAACCATTTAAGTGCGATCAATGGTGAGTTAACTGCATAGACACAGTTATCCATTAAATGGTGCTTTCCAGCGCCCTGTTAATGTTTATGTAAATGTCTGGGGGCCCTGTTAGAATGTAGATTCTGACTCAGTAAGTCTGGGTGGGGGTCTCAGAGTCTGACAAGCTCCAGGAGACAGCTGATTGTGCAGGCTTAAGTGTCTTTAGCAGAGCGCCCAAGCCCAGAAGGGATCTTCCACGAAACTCCCAATCATTTATCTACCTAGTTCCACCTGTACTGAGGGAGGGTGGAAATAATATGAATAGCATGTTTAGTTTTTCATTATTTTTCTCTTTATGTGTATGTAAGATTTCTCAGAGCTAAAAGGTTTTTTTCAGGGGTCTACTGCCATGGTAATAACCTCAAACTTTCTGTTTAAAGAACCATTTCTGCCTTTACAGACTTCCCCAAGTCAATTAGACAATGTAAAGTAATGAACACTAAACCACAAGTAGCAACTTTTAAGGAGAAAATGCTATGGTATAAATACAGATTTCTCCGCAATTTGGAAGTAGAATTTCTATGACATCTTTACTAAAGACAAAGAGAAACTACAACTCATTTACAGGGGGGAAAATTTAATCTTTCTCAGACACCCCGAAATAACCTACCAAACAGCATATAAAACATTTTACAAAAATCACTGTCACATACAGTCACAGCAGGAGAGGTACGGTAACTACCCAGGTCGCTGGGGAGCAGCTCTGGGGAAGGAGCGTCTAGAAGAGCTGCTACAAAACTCGCCTCTGCTATTCTTGCTTTTCTCCTTTCTCCTAAGCGTGGAATCCTCTCTATACAGGCAGTAATGCAGAAGTAGTAATTCTTAGAGAAGTTAACATAGGTCTTTTGTGAAAGCAGTGACAGTAACGCAAACTTTCAAAAACCAAGGAGCTCCTGTAATAGTGTGTCGTATCTCCTTCCAATTTGACATCTTCAAGTTAGTTCACTGAGAATGTATTTTTTCACACATATAAGAAAACAAAGGATTCGAACCTGCATATTCTGCAAGATGCCAGATTTTTTCCCCTTTTACTATGAAATTGCTACAAATTATTTTTTTTAATATACTTGAAAAACACTCAAACTGTGAGTCTAGTGTAGGGATCAGCAATCCTTTTCTGGTAAATGACCAAACAGTACAATATTTTACATTTTGCATGTCATGAGGTCTCTAGCCAACTGGTAAACAAATGGCTATGGCTGTGTTCCAATAAAACTGTATTTACAAAATGTCTACTGGTTCTCAACGTTCACTCCCATCAAAGAAGGGGAGAAAGGGAATTCGGCAGTGTTGTCTGGGCACCACCCCTAGAACATCTGGTTTTACTGGTTTGGGATATGGTCTGGGGCCTAAGCTATTTCAAAGCAATTCCAATGAGTTCCCACGACTGAGAACCAGTGCTCGAGAATTGTCAATACATTTCCCACATCCATGAAAATTATTAAATCCCAACATCCCCAGTATTAACTAAAAAGTATAAAAAGGTAAAGCACTCTGGCAGATCCCTGAGCACATTATTTGAAAAGAGATTCATATGAAATGGTAGGGTTTTTTTTTTTAACTAAAGCTTATCAGAAAATAAACACAATTTCAAAACCTATGCGTGCTTATTTTTACCCTTGATCTTCCTCTTATGTTTTTAGAAAGTATTAGGTAACAAGAATTATTTGGAAACAGACATTAAGTTATTTGAACTCAGTTTCCCCCAATGAATCCCTGAGGATCAGTGAACTATAAAAGATTTCCAACAAAAGAAAAAGATACAAAGGGTCAGACTGCCTCTGAGATTAATGTGAACTTACTGAGACCATCAATCACTTCAGTTGCATGCAACTCCAGTAATCACAAGCAACCACCTATGTGGTAACTTGAGCATAAAAAAAAAAAAAAAAATGTCTACTTATTTCTAACTGCTGTGTAAAACTCTCCAACTTCAAATTAAAATTGAATTGTGATTCATCCAGAAAGAAAAAGTGTGGCAGAATGCAATTTAAAATTCTAGATCACCTCTTGCTCCTTTGGCTTAGACAAAATGGATAAATAATAAACCCTTTTTGGAACCTACTAAACTTAAGCCAGCGGTCCTTAAAAGGGGAGGAGAGGTAACATGCTCCCCAGGGGACACTTGGCAAAATCTGAAGTCATTTTTGATTGCCATCCTGGAGAAAGAAGGACTTACTACTGGCATCTAGTGGCAAAGACCCTGGATGTTGCTAAAGACTGTGCACAGCACAGCATCCTAGTGCCCCCAGCACAGAATTAACCCACCCAACATTTCAATAGTGGCAAGGTGGAGAAAATTAAACAAACGAAATGCACTTCCTAAGCTCAGCCCCTCACTGCCAACTAAAACAGCAACAGAATGGTAGTTGCTTACCTAATTAGAGGAAGTCAAATTATACTGAAAGTATAAAGGTTTGCAACACACCCTTGTTTCTTCTCAAGATTTTATTTTTTATTCCTTTAAATTCAACTATAACCAAGTACACCAAAACACCAGTAAACTATGACTACTATTATTATTAGCATGTGGTAGCTGGCAAGCAAGAGGCATGTTTTATAATCTTATTACCTACCTAAATCTCTGAACCGCAAGCTGACCTACAGATGAGAACTGGTCTGGCAGAGAATGAGCATGCTGATACTATTAACCCCAGGCGAAACGTAAGGTTTTATTTTATTAAATTGCCACAAATATGCAACACAATATATCTGAACCATAGGTTTCCTTTTTATATACCTTTTTTTAATAGTAACAATAAAATCCTGGCACAATCTAAAAATGTAAGATCCCAGTTCCTTTAAAAACTCCTTACTGTCTATTCACTGGCTGTGTGTTAAAGCTTCAATGAAAAACAGTTTGGTTTGACCCTGAGTTGAACACTCCATGCAGGTAATGGCTGAAAGAGAACCAGGAAGGCCAAATTAATATCTAGTTGTCTACTAAACATGGCTCAGGCACACAGAATACAAGTTGATAAAGACAGAACATGGTCCTCAGGAGACGAAAGGCCTAATTGAAAACTCTGACGTTTAAATGAATAGTGTGAAGGTTCTCTTGACAGTGACTTGAGGCTTACAGCCCCTACCACCAGCCACAGTTTCACTGAGATAGAATTGACAGAGTACTAGAAAAGCGAAGGGCGTACAGCATAATGATTTGACCTACGTATATCATGAAATGACTACCACCCTGACTTTAACTGATACTGAAACACCAACAGACCAAATGCTGAGTCATGACATTCATGTAGATTCCCTTTCACGAGAATTCATCTGTCTGTCCTCCCCTCCCTGTCCCTCTAAAGGTCCATTTTCACCCTCCTAACTTTATTAGCTTCCTCCATGGGATATACCCGGCTTTCTCTTAGGTGCTCAATTGTGGATAACCCTCTGTTCACCCCTCCAGCAGGAGGAAGAGAAAGGGGAGGACATGAGTTCCAGTAAGGGGTTCCTGCAAAGCCCAGACTTCACTGTCTCAAACTCAGAAGAGTGCTGAGCTTGAAGGTGAGCATATTGGAGATGTTAGAGAACATAAGGACTATTTGTCCAAACATGGAAGGGGTGCTCTTCCTGTAAAAAAAGAGACAGGAGAGGGAAAAAAGACCATTAGAGAAAGAAGGTACTCAACTATGGCAGAGAGGACAAATCATTTAAGATATGAAGCACCTAAGTACTGATTTAAGTTGTAGGTTATTCCAAAGCTTCAGAAAGTCTGGAATGTGCAAAAGTAAAACAAAACTATGGGTGGGACTTTTCAAAAAGAATAAAAACAAAGGAGCTAAACTCCAGATTGGGGTTAATAACACAGATTTTTAAAACATAAAAAAAAGCTCTACAATGCACATGGAACAATAAGCAAGTTATTTGGAAATACAGAACCGAAATTTACTGTGTGAATATAAAGCAGGCCCTGTGGAGGCAGGGAACAAGGCTCACATGCTCCCACATAAATGTGAAGGGGTGAAAATTCATTTAAGATCAGGATTACACATATTCATTGTGCTGTCCTTACTATAATAAAATAAAATGTGAAAATTTGCTCATTTAAAAGAACCCAAATTAGTTTTTTTCAATTTTGATGCTCAATTAATGGTTTTCACATCTGTACCAGTGGTAGGGTTAGCATTTTCCAAAATGCAGTATTATGACCCCAAAATAATTCATCAAGTTATACTCAACTTTTTTTTTTTGATGGACACAAATGGAATTAAAAAAAAATAGAACAGAAACAGAACAGAAACACATGAATTCATTTGACACATAGTATGGATAAGAGCTGCTTTATGACTGTTTTTATATGTACATACACTAGGTTACAATATAAAATGATTTGTACTGTGGGTTTTGGTCTAAATGTGGAAGAATTTGATGTATATATCAAGTAAAGAGAAGCAAATATTTTGAAAACAGGTACAGAGTAGAAAAAAAAATTTTTTTTTAATGGTTCTTTTTCCTGGAATCTGGAAGGGTTTTGATGCATTTCAGAAAAAACAGGAAAGGGTCTTTTGATTCCAAAAGTCTCTAGCTGGGAGCAAGCAGCCCAACACCTTGCTCATTTTCTAAGTCACATTTTTTGCAGGATTTTCTAGCTCTCAACTCAGAAATTTAACATATGTATGAATCACAAATTTAAAATACCAACCCTGACTTCCCAGCTGAACTTGGGGAGGGCCAGGCAGAGCTCAACCACTGCTGAAGTAGAAGCCAAGAGGAAACTGCTCCAATGAACAAGGGCCTGGCACTTCACTTTTTAACATGTGAAGTCCAGAAAGCACCTCTCTTTAAGATTAAGGGGAGGGCTCATAATGCCGACATTCTCAGCACAAGTTTCCTGAGAAAATGCTGGTTAGTAAGGGCAAAATTAATGGTATTTCCAAGGGGAAAATGAGCATTTATTGAGAGGTACTACAGAAGCTTGTTTTGTTTGCTCATGGAGTCCTCATAACATAAAAAAGTATTAACACAGGAAGAAACTGCTCAGACATCGAATAACTGGTGCTGCTCACAAAGGAATGAAGAGGCAGGGTGCACAGCAAGTTGGCCTCAGAGGCCTCTTGTTACTAAGCCAATTTAACTTTCCCATTGTAAGTTAAAATATCTGCTTACTATAAGACCTACCTAACTGCCTTTCGCTTTTTACAACTCATTTTTTTTTTTTTTTTTTTTACTGCTTCGACACCAAATTAAAAATGGGGTGAGGGGGAAGAGAACAGTGTGAAAATGAGAAGAAAAAGATGCTTATAACCACACATTTGGGAACTTTGATTTTTGGACAAAAGTGTCAGAGACATCCATATCTGTTCAGATCTTGATGGACAAACTTAATTAACCTTTGCTACTCTGTTCCAACCTATTGTTTTAGACAAAACTAGTGACCCACAAACAATATGTTACCATCAGAATCTCAGCTACTGCGACACCAAGAGATATAGCCCTATCAGCACTATCGGGAAATAAGCCACTTGGATTAGCTGCTAAGAAATATGGATTATATTCATGTCACACATGAGCTGTCAGAAACATTAGGATACTTTTAGCATAAATCAGCAGTGTGAAGGGTATCTTACGAGCACTGAGCATGACAGACTGCCTGGAAGGCAAGGTGAGATCATCTGGGGCCACCTTCTAGGACATACAAGCACACACCTTACCCCAACTGGTAGCAAGATCTGAATGCAGGTGGGTGGCTACTGGTAGGTACAACCAGCCCATGGTGGGTTAGTGGCATGGAAAGGCCCTTCTCACTCCAAACTACCGAGAGAGAGAGAGAGAGAGAGAGAGAGAGAGAGAGAGCATGTGTGTGTCAGAAGACACCGAACCATGCTTAAAAGCCATATGCTTAATAAATCAAATTTGGTTAATCCTATCAAGAAATAGACTCTCCATCCACTTTATATCAAGTATAGCTTATAAGGCCTTATAAGAAAATATATAACACATCTCAAGGCTTCACAGCCCCGCTGCAGGACCAACAGAACACAAGTCACTCAACTTCCACAGTCTGTGAAACAAAACAGCCACCTCTCAAGGAAAGGTGTAGTAACCTGGCAGAGTGGCTGCCAGGATCCTCAGCTGTAATCCCTGAGAGGAGACCAACTAGGGACTCCTTGGAAGTTCATGTGAGTAAGATTGAGGTTAAGAAACAGAAAGGCAGGTCTACTTTTGTGTGGGCTGCAGAGCTCTGTCTAAGATTTACCGCTGCTTCTCAAGAGAACTTCCGGCCCACAGTAGCCACCTTACACTGCAGGACTAAGAACATGCTGGAAAGGCCCAACAGATCTGGACTTACTGTTTTTCTTAAGGAAACTAAGGAGAGAGTCTATTTCAAAAGAAAAAAAAGTATCAACTTGGATAAGACTCCACAGCCCCACAGCAGAGGCAAGGCAAGCCCCAAATGTGGGGAGCCGAGGTGCTGCCTTGTTCTCCAGCTTTCACCTTGCTGTGGTCTGTCGGGAATTCCACATTTCTTTAAACAGGTGTTCCAGCCTGGCCTTTTGACTAGCCAGGCCCAATCTGATTTCTACTGTACCAAAGGAACAGAACCATCTTGGGGTACAACTGTTAAGACTAGTAATGACAAAAACAAGGACAAGTTTTTTTTGAGGGCATTAACGGGACGGCATGAAAAAGGAAGGGGAAAAAAACCAAAACACTTTGCCTGTAAAGAGTTAATTCGGCAGAATGGCTAAAATAAGCAGACTAAAGACTGAAAAAAAAAAACTTTGTTCTTGTCAAGAGACCACAAAGACGGAAGCAACAGTGTCCAGACTCTCTGGATTCTATACCCACAAAAACCTTTGAAGGTTTGAAGGGTAAAGGTAGGAGGAAAGGAAAGGAAAAACAAGGATAGCGTTGCGGACTTCTTTTATTTCAAGATAAGGGCATTTACCAAAAAAATGAAATCCTGCCATCAGATAAGCTCATTTTATTAAACAAAAGCTGGAAGGATATATTCTATAGAAACAATTTTTTAATTGATTAGCTTGGCATTAAGAAACTCACTTGGGCCCTCCCTGGTGGCGCAGCGGGTTAAAGCACAGCACTGAGAATCTGAAGCCACTTACGCATGAGTTCATTCCCGCCTGCCGCCTGCCCCGGAGGAGACCACATGGCGAGCCAGACCTCTCCTGACTCGCCCGCTGCTCCCCTCAGCAGTGTACTTCGTCGATCTGCCTGTTCTGCTCCCCACTCTGTCTCTGGTGAAGCCTCTCACTGCCCCTGAGCCTCTGGCCTGTACCCCAGTTCTGTATGAATAAATAAATAAATCTTTAAAAAAAAAAAAAGAAACTCACTTGTCTTTAAGAAATGCACTTGTCCTTGTTTTTCTCGTATTTCTGTAAAACAGCACAGATTAGACCCCGCATAAGTGACAGTGAACTGCTAGACACATTCCCAGTGAAATAAGGAACGAGGTGATACCAGGGTCCACTGTTATGTCTAAACTGAATAATGTACCAAGAACATGAATTAGTGGGAGGGAAGGGGGGGTTGGAGGAAGAGATGTCACTAATCAATATTGTTCTATGATATGATTGACCTACATACCCCCAAAACAATAAAACTGGAATTAAATGGTTCACAAAAATGGCCAGAAAAATAGACCACATCACAATAATAGAACTCATAACCCTTTCAGCTATCAATGAATATGTCTTTGATTCTTCTTGAAACAACCTAATTAAGATTATTAGCCCTGAAAACCCAAGACAAATACTGTATTTCTACATAAAATCCCCTTTCTAGAAAAAAGAAATGGCTTTAAGTGTTTTAAATTTGAGTATGTTCTTATAAATTCCTCTGCATCTGCTTCCAAACACTGTCAGTCTCTCTTTCCAAAGGAAAAAAGTCAGTTAGTGTCTTGTCTCTAATAGTGTCCAATCACCAGTCTGCTTTCAAATGGGAAGCCAGGGCCACTTTAACCTGTGAATGGCATGCGTGATGAGAATGCAGGCAGCCGGCAGATGGCCAGAGTGTGGAGAGAGAGAGCACTGAGTCAACACAAGACCCAAGCTTGGGGTCTGGCTCTCCATGAATGGATTTTACTGTGTTCCATAGTAAAATCACTTGCTTCAACTTCCTCAGCTTGGAAACCAGGAATCTGAGGGGGGCAGATGAATATTCTTCTGGGGGCCCTGATGATGATGCTAGGTGGTATACGGAAGGCATGGAAATTGATCTGAAGCTCCCCCTATTTCTTATCAAAAGTGAAAGTGGATTTTGCATTATCTTTTGCCTGTTATAGTAATATTTCAGAATAATGGGTTTTAATTATAAGTGTCTCTTCCAAGAATGGGATCCAGGTTTAAGCCTTGGTTTCTCCTCACACCCACGCCAATCTGGATCCACCAGTGGAACTTCCAGGACACAGATGTGGAGGGGCTGTAGTTGCTTCCACAGAGCATTTGCTCCAGAAGTTACTTCTCACTATTCTTTTACTGATAGGTTGCAGATACTGAGTCACGCTAACAAAGAGGAGTTAGGATGAAAACAAGCTACTTAGTCCCCTCATGGAGGAACTGAGAACATCAGAGGGCAGGCCTCTCAGGTAGCCAAAGGTGAAGCCTTTGGTAATTGTCTGGCTTTGTGCCCCTAGGAACGCCCATCTGGGTGCCTTTTCCTGTGCTCCAGGGCCCAGGTACCAGAATCTGGTCTGCCCTGGCCATCCTCAGGTTCAAACTCAGGGTTACTGACATGATCCCAATATTTCTCATATTTTTTCCCAGGTGATAATAGCATCTTTCCTCCCAAGACCCGTTACCTGCAATTTTTGATTCAGTGACAGATTCCCTGGCATAGACTAGGCTTCTGACACATGTTTAACAAATGAGTGCATTTGGGTGAGATGCCTAATCACAAATGGGCAACCGCATCACGGGGCACTTCAGACCAGTGTTGCCCTTCTCAGCACACTCGAGGTGGCTGGTGCCAGTCTGCAGGTCCAAGCTCCTGAGAAGCTGTCTGAGGGCGCCTGCCGTAGGGACAGGAGAACCCAGCTTGGCTCCAAGTCCTCCCATATTTATTCCTGCTCACTTGATATGCACCTCTCCCTTGTCAACCTGGTACAACATGTTTATTTAAAAGATAATGTTGCCGTGGAGGAGTGCACAAGGCAATAAACAGCTTTTGCAGGCAATTAAATGCAGAAGTGAAATGTCGCTGCTGGCCAGTGGAACCAGCCATTCATTGTGAGTTTGTTCCAGTGTCACAAATGTTATTCCTGTTTCACAACAGGACAGGAATCTATGATTGGGCCACAAATCTCCATGGCCTGAAGACAGACCAAAAGCGATTAAAGCAGCTCTCAGCATGCAGCACATTAACAGGGGAGAGCCTTGGGATTCTAGGCTGCTTGCACAGAAGTCTCTTTAATTTACAGGTTTCGCACTTAGTAGGTACACAATGATTACTCAGAACTGGCTTGATTTTAGAGAGACAAGTAGCCTTCAGTCCACTGTAATAAGTCGGTGGGGGTGGGCAAAGTAGGTCAAGGGTTCGAAAGGCCCAAGCCTCCAGTTATAAAATAATTAAGTCATGTTGACTATAGTAATAAATCCACAAATTATGTATATTTGAAGGTTGCTAAGAAGGACCTTAAAAGTTCTCAACAGGAAAAAAACCTTTTGTAATTAAGTATGGCAACAAGCTTGGATTACTTTGCAATATACACAAATAGCAAATCACTATGCTGCATACTGGACACTAATAGTGTGACATATCAATTATAACTCAATAAAAAATAAAACATAAAAAGTCCATGGTTTCTTTTTGAAATAATTCAATACAATCCCTATTAACCATAAGAAGTATGACTTTATAAAATGTGTGATGACTCCACCAGAATCCATTTTGTCCCTACGATTCAGAAAGAAAATTTTTGCTGATAACAGTCACACACTGTGCACAAACAGCCAGGGACAGAGGACAAAGAATGGTGAAGAGCTGTGAGGGGAGCAGGGTGCTAGCAACAGAGTCAAGAAAGCAGAGGGCAAGAGAACGCTGCCTCTGGCTCAGGCTCTTCCAGTGGACCTGGGGTCAGACCCAGGTAAGCCCCAGCCAGGAGAAAGAAGCGTAGGAGCAGCTGAGGGACACTTTCCCCAAAGAGGACAGAAAACCATGACAACAATAATCCACTCCTCCCAGGAGTTTCCACCAGGAGGGGTAAGGCCTTGTCTAAAGAGCAAGGTCAGGACACTTTCCCAAAATAGAAAAAATATCAACGGCAGGAGGAGGTCCTGTTCGGGTTCTCTGTTTCCTACACCCATGCCAAAACAACTGTGCGTTAAATGTGGGCCACCCCTTAGTAGTAATAACTTGTAGGTTTCAATAATTAATTAATTTTTATTAACTAAAATATAAAGATTAGCAAATCTATTTTATGCTATTATAGTCTCTGTCCTTTCAGGTTTCTATTTCCCAGCTCTAATAAAAAGTCATGCCATGTACATTTGTATTTGGTCCGTAGTCTGTGTTGTAGCCTTTTTTTTTTTTTTT
>NW_004567107.1:39749752-39868231 GCF_000260355.1 Condylura cristata | reverse complement strand
GGTCAGGAGAGGTCTGCCACGCGCCATGTGGATCTCCTCCAGGGCAGGCGGGAATCGAACTCATGCGGAAGTGGGTTTAGATTCTCAGTGCTGTGCTTTTAACCCGCTGCGCCACCAGGGAGGGCCCCAGGGAGTCTTTTAATAATAACTAAAAGGTATTACGTATACCCCACCTTGTTACAAAGGGGGTCTATTGGAATTAGCTAACACACTTATGAAAATTAAATAGATAAAAAGGGGCCTATCAGGTGGCCTAGGGGTTGTGTCTCAGCACTGTTGCCCCGACTGCCTGAGTCGCTCCCCGGCCAGGGAGCTGACCCACCTGCCACAGAGATCTCCCCTGTCTCTCCCACTGAACCCCTCAGCAGTGTATTTCAGTAGATTTGCCTGCTCTGGTCCCCACTTTGTCTCCCACCCCCCACATCTCTGGCCTACACCTCTGTTCTTCTACACAAAGATAGATAAAATGTTTTTAAAAAGAGCAGGGTCAAATGAAAATAATTAATGAAGTAAGTTCACTTATCAGCACTTTGGGGTATACAAAAGAACTACCCCTTACATGTTAATCTCACTCCAACTATGGCACTGCCGTTGGCAGTCACACAACAGCACTGTAAGAGTGATATTATACCACTTTGCAGCTTAGAAAACTGATACTTATTAAATGGTGGGTAAAGATTTAGCTCAAAGCTCCATGTACAGTTAAATCACAAATTAGAACTGAAAAATGTGAATTTTATGGTGTCAGAACACAGGTTTTTCGGCGCTTATCACACCACTCCCCTAAGTCAGCAGGTCTGCTTTCTAGCCCATCCTCCAACTGGGGTGCCGAGCAAATCCTTCTGCAGCAGAACTCAGTCTTTTGCGGAAGGATGGGTGCCCTAGGGCTTATCAGATGCATCTCAGCAGTGCGCATCATAGGACCAGCTTCATTACCACTTTACAAACTGATGACTTGTATTTATGTCAGTTCTTGTGTTCCCAATGTAAGGGCTTACTTTTAATGGAACTGATTTTTCAGGCATGACTAACAGTCCAACTTGCGTTTACATTTGCTTACAGGATTAATCCACAGAGTCACATAATCTCAGGCTTTAAGGGATGCAAAGGCCATGCTGTCAAATCCCCTCATCCCAACTGTTAGGATCATTTTTGATGTCACACACAGCATGACTAGGTGCACCTTATATAAGCACATCCACCACAAAAAGGCAACTTCCAAACAGTAAGGCATCCAGCACTTGTAAGCACTAACTGCTGAGACTTCATTCTTCAGGGAAGTGAAAGGCCTACCATCAATCATCTGAGATAGCCACACATAAGCACTGTTCTACAAGTTTCTGCAGATTTCCGATTCAGAACAGAGTTTCAAGAAGGTCCCCAAAGAAAAGCAAAGGACTTAACCAGTAGAATTTCTAACTCTCTGAAAAGGCTAAAGAATAAAGCCTGAGGATTCCTATTCAACAGCTCCTGCAGTTAAAGGTCACTCAAAGGGTCCTGCACTTGCCCCAGGCATCTCAGCTCACACGGGCCAGAAGGCCTTTCTGCAGCAGCACTTTCTGCAGCCCTGAGATTGTCACAGACTCAGTGATAACCAGTCAGTGCTGAGAAACACACTTCAGACAGCTACAGACTCACAACTCAGGCTCTCCCGCTGGCGGCTGAGTGACTGTGGGTAAGTCAGCTGTGTCTCAATGTGCTCACAGCGCCATCTGCCTTGTAGGGCTGGGAGGAGGCTCTCCCTTTCAGCAAATGACAGCAACCGCTATCATCATGGGTGTCATTACTAAAAAGGAGGACTAGCCTTAAACCACCATAGGAGAGAAGTACCTGTTTCTGCAAAATAACCTGTTACAGAAGGAGGTACTACCAACTGTGACTGGTTAGTAAGGCCTAAGCCCAGATCTCTGGGAAAACAAACTCATATCTTAAATGATGCTCCTTGTCACTGCTAAGTGGTGGTCCTAAGAAGGCCTTATAGTGTCACACTGCACACCCACATCCTTCCTCTGCACCCAGGGAAGAGTTTTCCTGCTCCCCTTGCTAGCAGAGGTGCCAGACGTCTCACTCAGGGGACTGTCCTTGAACGTGGCAGGCCTCCCTGCTGCCAGAGTTCACCTCCTCCCCCTGGGCTCCGAGAGGGCAGCATGGCCATCTGGAACTCCTGTCAAAACTCCACAGGAGTAGCAAACACTAGTGTGGCAACCGTCACAGGCCATCTGAAAGATTTTGGTCATTTAATTTAGATTTCTGGCTTTGCTGTGAAGTTATGTTTCATCTGTCTTTCAGGAAAATACTTAAATTTTTCTTTTTCACCCTTAATTCAGTCTCTTCCTGTGTTATCCCTTAAAAGCTTGGAAGTAGCCAGAAAACCTGGATATTGCAATAGCCCTCTGGTGCCTGGGAATCTGCAAGAAGAGCTGTTTTTATAACCACGATACTACTTTCTCCTCTCTGAGAGGAGAATCCACTGGAAATCAACCCAAAACCTTACCCAAATCATAAAATTCTAGAGCCCCAAAAGGGATAGAGTTTGAAGACCCATATATTATTACATTGCTTCACACTCAAATTACTTCTCATTCTAACACCAGTATGATTTTTAAAAGGGAGCTTTCTAAACTCCTCTTTTAAAAAGTATGATTATATAAACAAAATACATGGAAAATTTATGAAAATGTGTAACCTAAGGAATTACAGCTGATGTTTTAAATGCCTGAAATGTCAGTTCCCTAGAAACAGGTAGAAAAATCTCAAAAATGGGATGATTTGAACATTAACACCTTACCCACACCTTAAAAAATACAATTCAATATGGAAAAGAACAGCTCAGATTTAAGTTTTAACTCGTTTTTAAAACGTAGGCATACATTCTCAACATATACATCAGCTGTGTTAGAATCAAGGCTCATCTGAGAAGCCTGAGCATGGTAAATGCATCAAATTAAAAGAGGAATGACTGGGGTGCTAAGATGAAGCACTCATGCATACACATTCCTACAATGTGGAAATCCAGTCTCTATGCTAGTCCCTCGAATCTGCTGCTCATATACTAGCATGTCAAAAAGGCTAAATCTGAGGCTTTAGAATATTTCTAGAACATCAGGATAATGCAACATGCTTTGCATCACCCAAATATTAAAAGCTCTTGATTGCACATTAATTTTAAAATATTTAAGAGTATATAAAAACTGACCCCATCCCCAGCTAAAGAGGCACCCAAGCTGGTCCAGCTCAGCAGTGACTAATTCTTTTTCTTACCTTTCTTCTGTGCTCACATACAGATTATAACTTAACCCTCCCAGGGTACAAGTTCACCACTAAGATTAACACTACACAGAAGGACATACCAACATTTTTAAAGGTGCTCAACAAAAGTGGAGGCAAAGCTGGAGGAGATGGGACCTCATACCATCAGCCTCTTGTGAACCTGACTCTGGCCAAATGGGTATTTATGCAAAGCGACATTAAAAATGATAAAAATACAATTTCCAAAAAACCCTGTGCATTTACAATTCCTCATGGCCACACTCAGGGTTAAGTGATCACTGGTAGACTGAAAAGTTCCTCACATTTTGCAGCACAGCGTGCACGCACATGGGCTGAGGTAGGTGTACCTGCCCACCTATGTGTGCCTATGTATGTGTGTGGGGGTAGGTGTTTTCCACATGCCCAGTTCATTCTGGGTAACAGCTTACCTGCCACTGGTTTCCTGTCTGACCAGGCACATAAGGAGTTGGGAGGCTCCGAAGACTGTTCTTCACAGGGGACCCCCCGAGAGGGTTTCCCACATCCCCAGAAGAAGAATCAGCAGCCAAGGCCATGGAGTACTGCGGGTAGTTGTACAGATTGTTGTAGTAAGGGAACAGAGATGGCTGGTAAAAGCTGCTGTAGTAGGTGGAGTCTGAAACCAGATCAGGTGTGTTCTCCATGTGCCCTCTGCTGGTGACAGCAGGAATATCCTGGATGACCATGCGTCCCTCTAGCAAGAGAAGAAAAAAAAGACAACATGGTATTAACGTGGGAATCCACAAAACTTCACCTCTACACCCTGACAACACACTGACTTCCTCCTCAACACCTGCAGAGTGCATTCAGGTACCTGAACATGTCTTATTCTGTATCCAAAATAACGAAGGATTTCTAAGTTTATCTTAAGTCTGGTGACACCAGTGACTCAAATTTTGAGTTATTTTTACTAAGGTCATTTTATTTTTATTTCTAAAGATTTATTTATTTATACATATAGAACTGTGGTACAGGCTAGAGGTGTGGGGTGAGAGGATTCACCAGAGACAGAGTGGGGAGCAGAACAGGCAGATCTATTGGAATACACTGCTGAGGGGAGCAGTGGATGAGGCAAGAGGTCTGCTGTGCCATGTGGGTCACTTCCCTTGCCAGGGATGGAACTCGTGCTGCAGGGGCTGCGCTTTAACCCGCTATGCTTTAACCCGCTGCACCAACAGGGAGGGCCTGAGGTCATTTTAGTTACATAGAACCTGCTGGACTAACACCTACCCAGAAATTCCTATTAGTGTCAAGAGATTAGAGATCAAACTCAGTCAATGTGACTGTCTGCAGCAGTACAGGAATATTACTTGCACTTCACTTTAAATAAAGTCATTTTTACAATTCCAGTGTCCTTAACTATGATAACCATTTCCACAGGCCAGAAAGTCAAAGCAAGAGGTTAAGAAGTGAAACAAACATTGTTTCCTTCACTTCCTTGGTCAGCTGATACTGTATCCTTCAGAAGTCTGGACAATGGTATAGACCAAGGGCTGACAAACTTCTGCAAGAGGTCAGTCAGTAACTATTTTAGGCTTTGTGGCCATTGGGACCAAGAAAATAGATGTCTGCTGGGCTGGGCTGTAATTAGACTTTATTCACAAAACTGGAGGACAGTGGGACCTTCAGGAAGGCAAAGAGATGGCAAACTGGTGAGAGCAGAAGCCTGAATGTGGCAGGAGAGAGAGAACTTGGAAAGTTCTGCCCAATCAATATGCTAGAAGTACACTGCAGGTGGGGAGAAACGTGAAAATCTCAAGGTTAGCACTCACAGGACCCGCTGTGACTGGGAGCTGGGACTCCGATGTCTCGCCCAGAGATGCTGGGTAAGAGGAGGGTCTGTGGAGAGGAGGAAGGAGTTGTCAGGGAAGAGCATGTTCCGAGAGGAGAAAGGCAGCCAAGGAGGGGCTCATTAGAAATCTCGAAAAGAACACAATGTCACAGAGGCCAAAGATGACATGAAGATCAGAGGCGACAGGTCTGATGCTGTCAGACCAAGCAAAATCAGTCTGGAAAAGAACTCCAGAGGGCTAGGTCTTCAGGGCTTTTTTTTTTTTTTTTTTTTAATAGCAGAAGGGGTTTATCATAGCAGAAGGTGCACAAGCAAGAGCACCAGGGCCAAGTGAGCAACCAGGAAACAGGCAGTTAGTACAGTGGAGGGAGACTATGACCAAGTCTCTCACTGGAATGAATATAAAGTACTCTGGGCAGCCCTCCTCCCTCTTCTCCCCGTGCTCCTGGCTCACCCACAGCCTGGACAGTAGCCAGAACACGCGGTAGCAAGTATTTGCAAAAGGCATCAGTGAACAACTGTCTTTTAAGTAGCCTGGAATGAAAAATAAATGTAAATGAAGAAACAGAAAAGCTTCAGGAAATAAGATCTATTGATTTCATATTTAAATATAGTGATGGGTTGAACATAGCCAGGCAGGGAAAGGAAGCTGGTGGAGAGATAAGCCTGGCACTACCCATGTCCCAGGGCAGGTGTTCAGAAGCTTGAGTAGAAGGGAAAGAAAATAAGCAAGGGAGGCCATGGGTAAATTCTGGAAGATCTGGTGAAAGTGACGACAAATATATTTTTACAGGCACATTCCCAGGAGAGCCAAAGTCACTTCTCTAAAAGGATACCTACTCTATCCACCTTATGCTTCTGTAATGCACTGCCAACCCACTGTTTGATCACATTTCTTTTCCTCTCTCCTCCTCTTCCCAGCTAATGAGATGAGAGATAGCAAGTTCACTGCTCCACACTTGTTTGATGAGAGCATATGTCCTTCTCTCCTGAATGTCCCCTCCTATTTTAAACACCAATTTAGTGCACAATGGCTGGTGCTTCGTATCCAGTGATTTTGTTTTCAATGCCATGGCTTTACTGTTTAATCGTAAAAGCAACAAAATCCTCAGAGAAATTAATAAAGAATTTGGATGCTTAAATTAGAAAAGGAATGAATGACATGGTGCTAGCCTAGGGATGAGCACTAGCGGGATATCCGTATAGACCTCAGACATTTAGAATGGCACTTTAGAGACTTATCCCTGTCCTTTCAGGGGAAAGACCTAGACACTCCTTAGGATCTGGCTTCAGACCAAAGTTCCTCATAGGGAAAATAAAATACAGTACAGGGAAAGAATGAAACAGGTTTCACAATTCTGGGATCAAGGCAAATGTTCCTGAATTTCTGAGTTAGAACATATGACCAGGCCACAGTTTACTCCACAACAAAATATCAGTAATTGCTCGAGGAAACAGGAGAATGGCTTCACTAAATAGACCCCCAAAAATCCCCACCTCTGGTTAAAGCAAGGATTCCTTTGGATACTATTAATTGTAATTAGTTAACAAGCACATCACTTTTCCACTTACCTGTATTTTATTTCCTTTTTCAAATTATAGTGAACTTTAAAAATCAAGTAAGATAAAGCGGTCATTTTATAGCTGGACCTAAATAATAAAATCACTACCTCTTTTAAAGTGCAGATGCCGAAATATTTTACACTCTTAAGATGTTTCAGAACTCTTAAAAAACAACATTTTTAACAACTGAGAGAAGCTATGTCCCAGGGACAACTGGAACTGCCAAATTCAATTTAATTAGCCACCAAGATGAATTACACAGCTCCAAATACGTCCATGTTAAGAACTGCTGTATGTCTCCAGGCCTTATGTACATGTGGCCAATTCATGGAAATTTCCCAAAGTTAAATACGTGCCTGTCAAACTACTTGTGTCTAACCCTGTGGTTCCCAGTGTGAATCAGCACCAGCATCACCTGTAACTTGTTCAAATGCACATTATGGAACTTCATCCCTGACTCACTGAATCAGAAACTCTGAGAGTCGGTGCAGTCAGCAATCTGAGTTTTAACCAAACCGTTAGGAGGTTCTGAAGTGCCCCCAAAAAATGGAGTAAGAACCAGGGATTTATGCTGAAGACTGAAAGCAAATGCTCGCTGACCACCCTGCTCTGCCAGTCCTGGCTGGTTGCCAAGGAAGAGCATACAAGGTTGTTCACTGGAAAAGACGCTGCGGCCTCTTCCACCAGCCGTGGGGCTGTGTTGAGTGTTGTAGCTGAGCAGTCACGACGTTCAAGGCCTGCACCTAGGTTTCCTTCATATATTCTAACCACAAAGCTCATCTCCAGGATTTCTTCCAACTTGACAAATTATGTGTTAGGCACCTACTATTTGCCAGGCACTTTGCTGCTGTAACATCGACGTCAAACTTCATACTCTTCATGAGGCTTTGGAACTATTCAGAAGAGTGACTCATTTAAAAAATAATTTATTCTTGGACCTTAAGGTGTATTTTTATATTTATATTTGATTCAATCATTTGTTATTATAGAACAACTATGTTCAAAATGTGGCTTTGGACGGTGTTAAAGGCACAAAGAAACAGTTGTATTTGGAATGTTTCATTTATTCTTTTTTAAAATAATTTTTCTGATTAAAAAATATTTTACATAGAACTGGAGTGTAGGACAGACATACAGGGTGTTGAAAGGATTCACCAGAGACAGTGAGGGGAGCAGCGGGCAAAACAGCAAAGGTTTGCTGGACCATGTGGTTCACCTCACTGGCCTAGGATGGAACTCAGGCTGAGACTTAACCCCTAGGCCATCACAACAATCTCTGTGAAAGAATGTTTCATTTTTTCTTAAAAATTTGTCATCTATTTGTGAAAATTAGACATAGACTGAGCCTAGCTGCCACCACAACAGTATCTGAACCATATACAGAGTTGAAAATCATTGTCTGTTACCGCAATAAAAATGTAAAATATTTAAGTAAATGCCACCACATGTCTCTACAGTTGGGTGTCAGCAAAGCCTCATGAAGACATGGGCTGGGGTGGAGGGGATTTACAGAGACAGCGGGGAGGTACTCGAAAAGGAGACTCATAGGGTTATGAAGGAGGAAAAGGGACAGAGGGGACATGAGTCTGGCTGGACTGCAGGGGTCTCGTCACGGGACAAGGAGTGATGTTAACAGAAGGTTGCTCCAGGACTGAGGTTAGGCCTTGAATGTGAATGCCAGCCAAGGAGCTCTGATGTCAAATAAAGGTTCACAGAGCAAAGAAGCAATGTTAAAATGTGTGAGAAAACTAAGATAACCCAAGAAAAAGGTCTAGGAGAAAGGACGAAGCTAAAACTTCATTCTGTAAGAGGCTTAGGTGGGTAATGCAAAGTCTTCTACAGAGAGAGAAGTAGAGACAAAACCTACAGACTGGAATAAACTAGATGCTTTTAATACTTCTCTGAAGAGGAAATCATGAGCTTGCACACATGGCAGTGGGTAAAAATAATTTCATGAAAATCACTGCTATGTCTGGTGTTCTGCAATTTTCCTTCAAACAAGAACTGTTACACTGTTAATACCAATCACCCAGGGGCCAGGGAAGCCATCCAGCTTCCCTTCCAGATCTTGTTCAAATGCACAGTGATTATACTGCTCTCCTGAGCCTAAGAGGGAGAATATTCCTCTAAATGACAGAAAATAAGGATACAAGTGGGATAAACTCTCTTTCCAACCGCTGCTGCAGAAATCCTCAAAGAGTAACTGGAGGTATTCTCTTCAACACTGAGGTATCACAAGAGCTGTTAAAATCAAGACTGTTTCTGGGCAGCAGGTTATAAAGCACAGCACTAAGAAGCTAAAGCCACTTCAGCATGAGTTCAACCCCACCCCAGAGGTGACCCACATGGTGCAGCAGACCTCTCCTGACCCTCCCGCTGCTCCCCTCAGCAGTGTACTTCGTCACTGCCTGGTCTGCTTCCCACTCTGTCTCTGGTGAATTTTCTCACGGCTCCTGCGCTTCTGGCCTGTACCCCAGTTCTGTATGCATAAACAAATAATCTTTTTTTTTAAAAATCAGACTATTACTTGGAGTAAAAAATAAGATTTCCAACTAGAAAAGCCACTATATATAAACTAACCATACAAAATTTGAAAATATATGCATGCACATACTTACAAAGTGGTTTTCCATGTACAAACTATTAATAGGCTACACCTCACATGTTCTGAATCACAGGGAGTGAAAAACAGAGCTGCAAAGTTAAGCTGAATTTACTAGGACTGACCAGGTTTCTGGCTATTATGAATGCCTCCTGGCTGTCCCCATGCCTGCTGCAGTACAACTATGGGCAAAGATCACAGAAGTATATGGAAAAGTAAACAACATAATGAATTTGCTGAAAATTCTTAAGCTGGGTCCCACGATTTTGACTAAAATAAAAATTGACCAAATTCCCTTGGCCATGATAATAATACAAGGCACAACAGCACTGGTGCTGTGAGTGTGGTAGTTTTCTTAACCAGCAGCCCCTTGCAGGAATTACCAATCCTAGGTCCCCTACAAAAATACAAGTGCAAGTATGGAGCTAGAGGTTTGAAATTGCTACGGTTGGCAAGGTCTTGTCCTACAACAAGAAAGACCAGCACAACTGAAATCCACAGGCAGTAAAGGCAGCAGGAAGAGGAGGGGTGACTCTGGAAAAATCATCAGAATTTGTCCCCTAAAGGCATCGCTGCAGCCTTGATCACCTCTCATCCAGGGCCCACATCTATGGCTCTCCCCCTTTTTCTTGCACATTTCCGGTTTTTATAAGACCTCTCAGTGCCTCTGCTACTTTTTTTTTTTTGCACTAACATATGCAGCGTGAAATATGATTCACTCCTTCATGAAAGATCAATACCCACCCATGATAAATACCCTTATTGATCTTGCAGTGTTATGTGCTGGTCTCTGGACCCATGGCATATTAATAGTAGTTAACCAGTAATTCATTTTAAGGTATGTGAAGGGCCCCCATCCCTTTCTACTGTCTGGATTCCCAGAGTCGTTGCGCTTTGAGTCCTTTATGTTCAAACCTGGAGCCATATCTCCTTTCAGTGACAAATCCAGATTCCACAGTTTCCTCCAGGAAGTTAAAAAAAGATCGTGTATGAAAGCAAAATTTACAATTTAAAAACTACTATGTGGGAATCACACTGATCTCACATAAGTAGCTAGCCTTATCAATGCCAGGATTTACTTGTCTTTTTATTGCCATGCCTAGCATGGTGCCAGTCCACTTAGCTTCAAGTTTTAAGTCAGAGCAATTGTGCAAAATTATTGTTAAGTCAGAGATTGCACAATTATCTGCAATCAATGACCACATTGTGCTGAGCCCTGGATGAGTACAGAAGAGCAAGTTCCTCTCCTCCTTATTTTTGGAGAAAAAATTAAGATCTTAAGGTAAAGATCAATCAGGACCTCCCTGGTGGCAGAAGGGGTTAAAGTCTCTGCATTATGAAGCTATCACCAGTCACTGTGGCATGAGTTTGATCCCCATCAAGGAACTAGCCCACGTGGTGCAGCACACCTCTCTTGTCTAGACCACGGCTCTCCTCAGAAGTGTATTTCAGTAGATCAGCCTGTTCTGCTCCCCACCCCTGGTCTATACCCCAGTTCTTGTGTGCATGCATAAATGAATGAATGAATGAATATGTACTTTTTTTCTTAAAAGATAAAGACCATCATTTAACTATGACATGTTGTGAATGTCGAGGGTGACGTGACCATGGATGCACCTTGCTGGAATATGGTGGCTTACTCAGCTCCTGCCTCTAGCATGCTTCTTTGTGGGGCGATCTTGTATTCAGATCAATTGGCTCCTGGTATTTTCTAGACTTAGGGAAAACTGTGTCCCCTAACAAACAGGATGCTTCAGAACACTTCCCCTGGAAGGGTGAGAGTGCTAGAGGGTGACACACAGGGAGAAAGAGAAGCTGACTTGAGCCCTCTAAGCACTCTTAGGATTCCAAGAAAAAAGCTGACTGTTCTGACCAAGGAAAAGGGCTGATTTACTGAGATCAAGCAGAGTTTGTGCAGCCAGAAGACTGTTATCAAAGGCAGCAGTGTGCCTCCTGTTCACACTGTGATGATAAACCTGGCACATCTTTGGCACCTTCCCTGGTGGGAGAAACAAGTCACATTCAGAACAGCAAGCTGAGCACCTACTGTGTGCAGGGCGACCCATCTGCTACCTTGGGAGGCAAAGGACATGGTCCCTGACACTGCAGGGCTCCCAGCAAAAAACAGAGGAGGGGAATCTGATCAGATTCTGGGAAAACACAGGCGGTGGGGGTGGGGTGGGATCAAGTCCACACTTGTAAATGTAAGGGCTGCTGGGGTGGCTCACTACTGTGCAAGGCATAGTGTTGGAGAGTAGATTAGACTGCTCATTTTTCCCAAAGGACTTTTTTTTTTTTTTTGACATAATTTGGTCCCGAAAGGAGGACCAAATCTTGTCAGTGGAAAGGCTTTTCTTAACAAAGGAAGCTAAAGTTGGTCTTGATAGGCAGGAGCAGTACAAGGAACAGGAAGGACCTGCAGGAGGGCCTGGTCCCCTGGTTTCCCACTTATGATTCTATTTGACAAATTGCAATGGGATGGCAGAGGAAATTCAACAACAAAATCGGTAAGAAAGAAAAGGAGAAAAAGCCAAGGTCTAGGCTGATGCCATGAATTCTGGCAACAGCAGCAGAGAACTAATCCAGATAGGATGCAGGGCTTGATGCCCTTTCGTCTATCATAAGTTGCCAAAATCAAATGGGGCAGGAAATTGGAAATGAACTGTATGCACAAAATGAGATAACTGATCACCTTACCAACCTGGTGGAAAATACAGATGAGAAACCGTGCACTGAAACCGGCATGTGAATATGGTGGGCAGAAAGTCAACATCTTGTGGGATGATGATGGTGATTTTAGTGCTGCTAAGGCTACCAAGGTCCTGGCAGTATGGCTTACCAGCAGGGCAAAGGGAGGACCACCAGCTGTGACACCTGCCAGGCAGTGCAAAACTCAGCTCCCTCTGGTACATAGAAGTTGAGCTCAATAAATTCCCCCCAAGCTCTGAAAAAGGTAAGGCAGGAAGGCGCAGAGCTGGCTCAAAGGTGTGTGAAACATTTTGTAGGATGCCAAGGAAGCTGGACCAGAGAGACTGATAGACTGTTGAGCAAGATCAGATGAAAGAAGACAAAGGGAAATCACACCAGGTTTGAAAAGGGGTTGCCCTAGGCCATGAGTAACAGCCTCCCCATTGTGTGTGCAGCACATCCTGGTGTGGGGGAGGGGAAGGAGAATAAACAGAAGCCAGACCCTGCCCTCAGGAGTTTGTTCTCTCCCTTTGATAAAGCACAAGGGAAAATTTAAGAACTCAGGAAAGGGTTTCATGGTAAAAGAAACTTTTTAAAAATAGAGTGAAGGGAATTCCAGGTTAGAGAAGAGAAGGCAGAGTAGGGCACAGGGCCCCTGGGAGGCCCCAGTAGAATGGAGTTTAGACACACGCAGAGAAAACTGGACGTGCACAGACTTGCACTGAAAGTGTGGCTGTACCGAGCAGCCAGAGGGGTGCTGATGGAAGGCCACGGTGGTTCTAGAGCAGCCGGCCCCAGACTGCTACGCCTGAGGGTGGTCCTTGCAGAGTTCTGCTCCTCCTTCCTTTTCTGGCTCCTGCTCTCTTTGGAGGTCCCCACCCCCCTTGCACCTCTGAATGTTCCAGGGCCACCAGCAAACCGCAAGTTCTACGGTGGGAGTCAGATATGGTGAAAATACTACTTCTCTGACTTTAGGAGAAAATGTCTCGTGGCCATGAAAGCCTATCTCATAGCTAAGAAAGAGGTTTTCTCTCTTGAGGCCAGTTCAGGATTTCCTATCAATGGCAAGATGCCAGAGACAGTTAGGGATTCCGTCAGTCCCTCCCCGCAGATTGGAGCGGGCAGTGCCACACACAGGGAGTGGGGGGGAGGGGGGAGATGCCCAACAGGGCTCCTCTCATCAAGGGCTCTATTCTAAACAAGTTTACAGAGAATCCTTCGCAAATCTTTCCAGTATCTTTTGTGCTGAGAAAATTTTATATCAGGAGCCCTTTCGATGGACTCTGTATATTGAGTCTCCACTGAAGAAATGTGCTCTCAATTGTACTGGACAACTCAGAATTCAGGGAGCTAGTTTATCACAGTCTTTTTTCATGGGGTGAAAGGGGAATGAAGAAAGAGGCATCAGGAATACATTTTTAAGTCTGCTCATCGTCAGCCCCTTGAGATGCAAGGTTATAGTCTGCTTTTCAAAAGAGGATTGCAGAAGTTTGTCATTGCTCTTGCTGGTCCGCAACAGTGATCTGAAGTGGAAAAAGTAGATCCCAGAGTAAAGAAGAAGAGATGGAAAAAGGAATTGCATCCTACCTTCATACCTTACTGTTTCATATGGCTTTTGTGCAAGTCAAGTTTGTAGCCAGCTCTATTTACTATCACCAGTTTTCAGTCAGGTGTTTATAAAATGGTTTGAACTGTCATAAACAATTACTCATCCACTGCAGAGAAGGACTGGGCCCCAGGAGCCAGCTCTGCCTAGGCAGCTCTACCCCTGGCTGCGTGGGACCAATTCCTTAGGATCAGGCCACACTCAGGTCACTTTATATGAGAACCTACACCATCATGCCCCTGGCATCGGAAATGTTTGGGAGTGACTCCTCCACTAGTAGTTTCAGAACTGCTTTACCCACGAGAGGTTGGTGTTTCAATGTCATTCTACCACAGCAGTTCCGAACATGTGGCTGGAGGCTCCCTATTTACAAGTCCCTGTCAAGGGTCCACAGGTCCAATGTATTTCCACAATGACATTACGAGTTATTTTACTTTTTCACTGTGTTGACATCTGCGCTGATGATGTAGGAAGGGTGGAAAATTCACTGTGGCCTTACCAAGAATCTAAGCAGCCACACCACCTTACACTAACAGTCATCATGTCCCTCATCGCTATGAAGTAAGGCATGAAAATGTACCTTTTAACATTATGTCAATTTTGCTTAAGGTGGCCTTGATGAAACAAAAAGATTAACATGGCTCTATCTTTGCCTTTGAGAGCATCATATTATTTCTTCTTAATATTGTGTGACAAATGCAAAGCATTCACACAGGCACTTTGCTGCATGCCAGAGGGTGACGGCTGTCTTAATAAAGGCACTTGTGCCAGCGACTGAGTAACAGCTAAGTAACCTGACTGCATTTTTTCATGGAATATTATATACTTGAAAGAATGACTGATGATGAACTACGGTTACTGAGACTTAGGTATTTGGCAGATATTTTCTTGAAAATGAAAAGTCCATCATTTCCAGGAAAATTGACTGTTGGCAAAAACTTAAGCCTTCAAAAATGAAAATTAAAGTTTTGGAAAACATTGTCTGCCACATTGTGCTTTACACCTTACCAAATTTAAAAATCCCTTTGATCAGATCAGTTATGACAATAACGAATGAGATATCCTGATAGTTTATGTTGAAATATGCCAACATTATGAACCAGTATTTTCACAATGTTGAAACTAATAATTTTCCACATGACCAAAGCATGATGTTAGGAAATCATGCGTGACCCATTCAAAGGTCAAGACAAACTGATGGATTTTTATTGAGCAGAATATAAACAGCTCCTTAGCATGATTTTAAAGTCAAAGCTACAACTAATCAAGAAATTACAAATAGTCAAGTATCTATACTTTGGGTCTAGTAACAAAGAACAGGAAAAGAGATCTAAAAAGGCTACTTAAATAATTCTCTCCCTTTTCCAGTTATTTTTCTGTGAAGCTTTATTTTCTTCATATATCAAAAGAACAGACTGAATGAGATATGGGAATCCACCTGCGTCCATTTAAGCCAGACAGGAGTGAAATGAGCAAAAATATGACACAATGCCACCTATCTTCCTCACTAATTTTAATGTTTGTTTTGGAAAAGAGTTAGTTTTTATTAAAGTATATTACTTTGGCCAACAAGTAATGGGCTTATTAATTTAAAGAAATTACTAATTATTTTAATTTATCACTTTCAGTTCCTAACTCAATTAACATCTACAGATACACTCCACAAAAACAAAAGCTCCTTGAGGTCCTTAGTAATTTCTGAGTATAAAGAGGTCCCACCACTAAGAAGTCTGAGAACCTCCATTTTATAGACACTTTGCTTCCAGACCGACTGACTTCTGAGCAACTGAAGTACTGCAAGGCAGTCTCAGCCAGTCTCTGAGCTCTGAGGGCGCAGTCCACCACACAGCCCCAGGAGGGTGTCTCTAGCTCTATTCCTAAACCTGGAGCATTTCTTCCAGTGAAAATGACATTAACCACCACACAGCAGGGCCAGGCAGCAGTAAGTCGGGTTGAAAGCACAGACTCAACAGGTAAATTTCCAGATCTCATCTGGAATCTACTACCGTATGACCGGGACCCAGTGTCTACTCATAATCTGAGGTAAATACTGCTATTTCAAAGCCCCCAGAGGGCTTAGAGAGATTGACACATGGTAAAGACTCCATCAGTGTTGACAACCACAAAACTGTGGTAACATTCTCTGCCATGAAGCCAAGAAAGGCACCAAATGACTCCTGGGGGAAAAGTCATCCTTGCTCCCGAAGGTGGGATCCCACAGGGGGTCTGGGCTGCACCTGGCAGGTCTTCCAAGCGCAAGTGAACTTGTAAAGAGCAAAATCCTCCGCTCCCCGCCTTCTCTGAGGTCAGACAGTAGCCTTGAGTGCAGTTGGTGTGATATCCCTCCCTAAAGTCATAATCAGGAAATGCAGGAACAATCTGTTTCTCCCACAAGGCAATCATGACAGGGCTATTTTAAACGTCAAACACAAACCTGGCGCCTGGACAGCAAACAACCTCTCTACTGTGTGCCGCCACCGGCCCAGAACCACCTCTACTTAAAGACACACATGCGGCTAGGTGGGAAAGAGCTGACCATTGCCTCCCCTCCCCAAATCCCTTCCCCCCAGCCCCTCCCCCTCCTGTATTCAACTTTGCTTTTTAGAAACAAAACTACTACTACTACCATGGTGCTTCCCTTAAGCAAGCTAAGGATTTTATTTATTTGGGGGGATGGCTGCTGTTCCAGGGCTGAACTTTTAGCTTGCTATAAAGTTAATGTGCTATTCAATGTTCATTCCAGGCAAGGCTGTGGGGCAGTGTATTTTCACCACCCCCAGAAGGCCATTATCTGTAATTGCCCATTACCATGCGTAATTATCTCTCCTAGCTTGGTCTATGACCTCCAGGGTTGCACACTGTCACAGCTAACTGCTCCATCTTACCAAATTTGTGAAGGAAGCTTTTCTGACCTTTTGTACTTCCAATGGTATATCCCAAAGCCCACATTAGCTCATTTTATAAGCACACTTATCTGGAATCAAGAATATTCCAGATGTCTTCACATGTGTCTTTCCCACCTCTGTGGAGCTTTATCTCCCTTCAAATAACAGGAAAATAAAGCATAATCCACTCTCCATTATGTGGGGCAGATAACTCAAACTGGGGATTGCCCAAAGCCTTTTACACTCCCTTTTCATTGGTTGGGCTGTTTAATTGCATCATGTTTTTTTTTTAAGTACTGCTACTTAAAGAGAAGGTGGAGATGGGGAAGGAAATAGAGAAATCAGCTTTCATCTTAAAATTCAATATATATACTACCCACAGTTAGTGTTTTTTGTCTGGGAGAAGGAACCAATTCAAATAAGATTAGTGATTGAAATAAGAATGGAGGATTCTGTGTGCACTTAAAATTTTAATCCCAGAATTGGCATCTAGTGGTGCATCTCAAGGAGCCATGTTACGTTCGTATCAACATCAGCAGGGTATGGAAACGGGGGCCAGTACGACTGACGGCCCCTGTGGACACCTAAATGCTTAGTCATCCACTGGCCTTCCTCTGTCTCCTCCACCATTTTCCCCCTTCAGAAGCTACTGTGCTACTACTGGGTCACCACAAAGTTCAAGGGCGCACACCGCTGGGAATGAGCCCAGTCATTTTTATGTTGCCACTACCAGGGCAGCCAGGACTGCCCACGGGAACCACGCAGAGGTATGTGCCCACCAGCATGTGCCTACTTTATGTTCCTCTCTTTCCTGCCTTTTGAATGAAGTTTCTCTGAAATGAAGTCAAGTCAATGCTAAAAATAAAACAAGACTCACTCATTCTTTCAATCCTCATTTTTTATCAAAGCCAAGTGAACCTCAAATACTAACACCATTTTACAAACTCCAATCATAGGGACGGCTTAAGAAGTAATTTTACCTCTTTTTCCTGTGCTGCAGAAAGTAGTGAGGGAAGGGCCATGGGTAGGGCTGGCAGCGGGGCGGCAGACACTGGGAGACCACACTCTGTCACCAAGGGGAAGGGCGGCGCCCGCATCCAGCGCCAACACCATACACTGAAATACATCTGTCGCTACTGACATGGAGTCAACACTGGTTATTTCCAGAAAAACATAAACAACTCCTAACTGTTAAAATGCTGGCGTAGAGGCACATCAAACACAAAGGTCAAGAAAACTCCCAAATTCCAAAGCCAGGAGCCACGACAGCCAGTAGCTCAAGCTTTTGTTGGGAAATGTCAGACAGGGCAGGGGCCAAGAGTGGTGATCTGGTCCCAGGGCATAGCACACTGGTTCCAAACAAGCCTGTAGGTAGGGGTTCTTCTGATTCACCCCTGAAGTGACTTGCACCAACCCCAGGTCTTCCTTTTCCTGGGCATTCTACATCTACGGCCTCCTTTGCCAGCTGCCCATCCAGTCCAGCTGCGCTTTTGCCTAAGCATGTACATAAGCCCTAAGCATGTACATGTACAGAAGCCACTGTGTACCATGTGAGCTGGCCCTCTCCAAACTCAGTTATCTCCTCACTGCTAACTGCTCCATGGTGAATCGCTTACCCCAGAGACGGGAAGGCACTGCCAAAAATGGCATACCTGTAACAATTCCTGCCTGCCCAACAGACGCCAATACTCAAATGTCTAGTGTCCCTGCAATCAGGGCCCCACATGCTCTGTCAAACAGACTCTCCGGGGAGAATACTCCTCTTTTTTCTTTGGCTCAAGCCACAGCCTCCTGATGTGTGACAATGGCTAAAGGGGCAGTCACAGGTTCTAAAGTTTCTGAGAACTTGGGATATGTACATATATAAGTAATCTATGTGTGATATGTGACACAGAATACACGTGCACGTACACAAATTCATGCACATACAGAGAGTGTGATGTGCTGCTTGACATTAAGGACAAGCTAGGAAATTCATCAATAGGCAATTTCATTCTTGTGTGAGTGCAACATTAGCAGTGGACTTTGTAAACTTAAGGGCCACAATGAACAAACACCTCAAGATTAAATCAAGCACACGGGAAAGCAATGCTGTTAAGAGGGGCGGTAAACACCAACCAACACCTTCCACCTTGGCAACAACCCCCAATGTCACCAGCAACAGCAACTTTGGGACCAACGTGTGCACGCTGCCTGACATTGAAGGAGATGTCATAATGAGGTGTGGCTGCACATGAAGTCATGGATCCCTCTCTCCATCAAGCAATACTTTACAAAGGAAGTCAAAGATGACCAAAAGTGAAGGTAGCCTGTCAGCTAACGTGTTAGTAATGGACTATCGTGGAGGACTACGGTGTTCAGATGGTAGGTGTGGTGTGGTGTGGTATGGTGTGGTGTGGTGGTGACACACAACTAAAGACATGAAGTGTTGGAAACCAATGTGCTCAATTAAGAATAGAAACTTAAAACAAGTAAAATGTTGGCATACCAACTAAAAACCTACATGACAGAACCATGTACCTGGCCCTGTTTCTATAACTACAGTCACACCTGTACCACATTTCTTCATTTTCTCCATCGGGTGATCTTAGTTGCATAGACTTTGTTCATCTGGATTACGAGAAAACCAACATTCTTTCAGAAAGTGGCCAGTCTTAATTAAGAACTGTTCACTAATACTCACAGTACCAGGACGTTGGGATTCACAGGTATGCAGAACCTAGGAAATCTTGGCAGCATAGCGCAGCCTGTGGCTAGGTGGGACAGTACTCAGCTCTGACATCCAGGAGCCCCATGGGGGCAAAGGTGTGGGCAGCACTTGGTATCATCAGTGGCCACAGCAACCATCCACCTCACTGCTTGCTCATCACAGAAGTGATAGTGGATTGACAAGAGAATAAAGGTGTTTTGTTTTTCATTCAACAATAAGGCAAGGGGTCATTCTCTGAACAAAAGAAAAGCAAATAGTCTTAAAAACACCTAAATCTAAATATTAAATGGCCTCCCCACACAAATTCATCCCCAGGAAAGGAAAGCGATCTAAGGTTTCTAGATCACCAGAGCTCTCCATTCTCGGCACTAACAGACCAGAAAAGTAGCCTCTCAGAAAAGACCACAGTGCTGTAACTAAAAAATTTCAGAGCTGAAGAGCTGCACTGACTGAAAAGATTATCTGGGATGTTGTCAGAGGAAGGATTCATCTAAACGCCACTACAGAGGAGGCAACAGCTGTTTTTCCTTACATCTTTCAACAGTCACAGTCATTTTGCCCTAGAAAAGCCCACTGTGAGAAAAAGCTCTCAAAACCTCAAACACATCCATCCATCCAGTCATTAGATACCAACAGGGAGCTTAACTATTCATATCCAAGGTAAAAAGGGTCATTTTCTGGTGACATTACCATATGCACATGCAAGTGCCTTCAGGGTCAGCTAAGACCAACTCCAGAGACTGTGCAAGGATTTACTGCAAGTCAAAACACACACACCTGCATTCGTAGCTAAAATAAAACAAACATGAACAAGGGAAAAAAGACATAAATGCTTGACAGAAAATACGATGCCTTAAGAAAATAATAAGAAATAGATTATTAAATTCGCAGGGATGGAAGTAGGCAAAAATAGGGAGGAGAAACAAAGTCACTGCAGATTAAATATGGAGAGTTTTAAGCCAATTATAAAAGATCAAAGAGAACAAGAGAGGGGAGGAGTAGCCTTACAAGTAACCTAGATAGGAGACCTTGGAAGAAATATGACCAGAGTAAAATCATTACAGTTTACAATAAAAGTAATCTACGGATGAATTGAGAAATTCAGAGACCACGACTTTGAACAACAGCATGAGGGCAGACATTAAATAGCTCTTTGTTTAGAAAAGGTGCACAAGTCACTGCAAAGGTACCCCCTGTAGAGCAGGCCTGGCAGAGAGACCAGTGTAAATGAAAAGTATGCAAGTGCTTTAGGCCACAGTTTGGATTTGTAAGCCATCACTGTGTGGCTAGGAAACCCAGCCTGGTCTTTGCCACTATGGACAAAAAGAGAGGGGGCAAAGGTTGGGGTGTTAGTAAAAGTGTCTCTAAAACTCCCTCAGCATTTCTCTAATACAGATTTGACATTTGAAAAATGTCATCAGCTTCCTCAAAAGTCTGTCGTCGCTTACCATCCTACATTTTAACCAAGAGAAGTTGTACTAACTGAAGAGCTGCTAATGCAAATGATGTTCACTTTAAGACCATTTTCATTTATGGAACAGTCTACAAATCCCACTAGCAGTTTGCTACCCACAAGAACTCTAGGAGGTTGAGTGCAGGAACAGCTATGTCTCCTACAGAGGCGCTGCCTGTGATTAGAAAGATGCCCTGCACAAAGGAGCCAGGTCTCTGACTCCAGGTTTCATACTTCTTGCAGTGACAGTGAACCCAGGCACCTGGCTCTTCGTCTTTATTCTGAAGAGTTAAGTTGTGTAATATGTTTTGTTTTTCAGTCATCCAATAACCTGGACATTATAAAATCTCAGAGTCAGAAAGCACAGGGAAATACAGAATACTGCCTAAGGAACCCCATCACAACTTTTCTTCCTACATAAGGTTGTCCAGCTCACTAATTAATCATCTGGCTACTAGAGATCCCAAACTACCACCATCCTCACTGGCGTCGTGATGGCAAGAGCTTGCACTGTGAATCACAGACCTGGAGATGAATGCCAACCAAAGTGAGCAAGTTACTGAATCTCAATTTCCTTTTAAGTGGAAAAAAATAGCTCCTATTTTACAGAGTTGCTGTAAAGACTAAATGAGAATATAAATCACAAAGCAGCTAAGACAACACCTGGCATGAGGCAGTGTCTACTGGTAGAATTGTAATTATTATTACCACTTCTGAAAATGTAATGTCAGAGCTGGGAATGAAAAAACAAACTACCAAGTCAGAGGTCAATGACTAAAGCACTGCTCACTCTCCCCTTCACTCAGAGGAATCAGGAAAACCTCAGTCACCATCATGTGCGGATTCTATTCCTGCCATTCTGGTTCCTGACAACAAAACTAATATCAGAATTACACTCCTTTGCTTAATCACCCTTATTATGCTTTGCTTTTTTAGTTCTACCCAATTTCCCCCTGCTCCTGGATGCAAGCTTTTGTTGCCTGTCAAACTTCTCTCCATTGCTGTAAATAACCGCTCTCCCTCTTCTATATTACCTTTCAAATATTTATAGACTGTTATTCTCCTTCTCGCCAAGCCATACATCATTTTTGTTGCCTTCCCCCTGGATTCTCTCTAGTTTATCTACATCTTTTAGAGAAAAACAAACCCCAGGTGCTTCATGATGAAAACAGCACACCCAAAGCTCACAACCCTAAGCCCCTTATTCAAAAGGGAAGGCCCCCTTATTCAAAACCCATAAAGAAATTCTTTGATGTGCTTCTTACTCCTTTTGGGTGTAACTCATAATTCCATCTTTCTGATAAAACTGAAGGGCAAGAGTGATAAGGCAAGTTAACACCGCCCTCATCAAAATGGCGGGGCTGAGAGGTGCTGGGCCGGGGAGTAGGTGTTCTGGGACAGGCTGATAGACTGTTGCTCTTGAGGAAACTGGAGCAGAGGGTGTGCCTTCACATGTTCATCTTCAAATGCACACAGATTTCAGAGTGTTTTCAAAATGAAAACTTATAAAATAAAATGCTTAAAAATACCATCCTCATCATTAAGTAAACCTCATTTCATTGTGGATGACAGTGAGACTCACCTAGTTTTAGTTTATCCACATTTCTTCCGGGTAGTGACATCATCACAATGTCCCTCATTACCCACACCCTGGGTTGCACTGAGGCCCTACATAATGTCTGGAGGCTTTAAAATGTGTACTTTACCTCCATCCCATGGGGGGATAGCAAAACAGCGCAGGGGGTTGCTTATCTTGCTGAAGGTAATGTCCTCCTCTTGGAGCTCTGAGCATCTGTATGGCTGTGCACCATGCGACTCTCCTTAGAAAGGACAAGAGATGGCTAACACTGAATACGTGCATCGGTGAACTTAATAAAACAGAAGAAAAGGAACACTTATATTCCAATGTCAGCTTAATATATTTAGTTTATATGAGCATTACAATGGATCTCTGGGATTCCTAACAGCTAGGTGGTTTGGGGGTATGATGAGGTGGGGGAAATTCAGGGGGCTACATAATCCTCACCCAGATGATCAACAGAGGATCATGTTGTATCAGTCCACATAGCTTTCCTTTTGCACACACACAAACACACACGGCTAGAAGGTGGATCATATCCAGGTTGATAACTCTGTTCCTCATGTTTACATAAATATCTTCAATTCTGCATTACTTTATCCATTTCACAAATGCAAAAATAGTCAAATTAATGAACTGCTCAAAATCAGAGGTCATGTAACATGCCATAGGGCAACTACAGCTCTCCCCTGTGGGGGAAGGATGAGCGCCCCACATGAGTAGAAGAAAGCACTTCCAAACAGTTGATAGATAATGTGTATGAATGCTAAAAATAAGATTAGTTTCCAGTGACCATAATATCTGACTAGACAGCTGACCCATTCTCCCATCATGGCCACACTAGTTTATTATGGAACCTGAAGTAATGGTGAAATAATGGTAATGAGAACCACTGGGGCCATTAACTTAAGCTAAGATCTGTTCTTGATTAAAAAGAAATGAGGAGCTTCAATTGGAAGAGTATGAAGAACACACCTGGTATAGGTGTGCTATCACCATGTGCAGTTAGCCTGGCTACCGGTCTGCTACCAGGAGAACTAGAAGTCACAGGAACCTGCCACTCTGCCTGACCTCCCAAGAATGCAGTGACCAGAGCTAAGTCCTTGTCTCTCCTGTCGCATCTTGCATCATGGTTTGAAATACCAAATGGTAGAGGGGGTGGGAGGGAGTGCAATTAAACCACAAAGGCTCAGCTCTGTAATATATATAGAATTCCTATATGGGGGATGGTGTAGGAGATCCAATAAGCTGGTTCACACGGTAAAAAAGAAGCCCTGAAACATGAACAAATGTTCAACTTCACTAATAAAGGACACAGGGATCATAAATTCTATCAACTATAATTAGTGTTCTTCTGCTGTATAATCAATTACCTGAAATTTAGTGCTTCCAAACACAAATGTATTATCGCACTGGGCTAAAATCAGCGTGTAGCCAGAGCTCATTCCTTTCTGAGGCGCTGGGGAAGACCGTCTCTGTGGCTACTCAGAGTAGGGGCAAAATTCAGGTCCTTGCTAGCTGTCAGCTCAGGACCATTCTAAGCTTCTACATTGTCTGGCTGATGGGGAGCGGCTCTTCCACCTCAGAGCCAACAACAGTGGCTCAAGTGCCTCTCACAGTTGGAAACCTACCTGAGTCTTCTTCCATCCTGGTATCTCTGGGGCTGCCAAGAGAGGCTCTCCCCTTCCAAGGAGTCTTGCCATTAACGGGCCTACCTGAAAAATCCACAATTATCTCCCGATCTCTGGATCCCTAACTTTCTCACTCTGTGAAGTCCCTTTCACCAGATAAGGTAAATGCTTCACAGGTCCCAGAGAGTTGGGTATAGACACCTGCGGGGGACACATCACTTTCCTGACCACATTAACATGTAACCCCTCAATTTTTCAGACTTGTAAAAGTGCCAACAACAACCTAGTACTGCCAATATCTACCAACATTACATGTCAATTTATATCTAAAATCTGTCTCCTGTCCTCCATCTCTTCCCTCACTCCTGTCACCAGCCCAGACAAAGCAGCTGTCCCCCTTTTTCCAGACAACTACAGAACTTTCATTTCCATCTCTGCTCCCAGCCACCTTACTTCAAACCACACTCCACACACAAGCAGAGCTCTTTAAAGAAAATAAACCAGGTCACACAGCTGTGGGCTTCCCATCACATTCACACGGGCCCTGCATCGCAGTCCCCAGCCTCCTGGGCTCCCTCCTGTTGTAAGCACGGTCTCACTTGGCCGTACTTCTGCCTGGGAGTTCTCAACCCAGGCCTTCACCACAACCTCTCACTATGATCTTGGTAGTCCCCAGCCTCCTGGGCTCCTTCCTGTTTTTTTGTTTTTAATTTACTTATTTTGCATACAAGAACTGGGGTACAGGCCAGAGGTACAGGGAGTGAGAAGATTCACCATAGAGAGTAGGGAGCAGAACAGGCAGATTGACTGAAGTACACTGCTGAGAGGAACAGCAGACAGGTCGTGAGAAGAGGTCTGCTGGACCATGTGGGTCAGCCCCCTGGCCGGGGACCGAACTGCTGCAGTGGCTGTGGACTGCCTCACAGTGCTGCACTTAATCCGTTGCGCCTCCACGCAGGGCCCTCCTTCCTGTTCTAAGCACTGTTTCACTTTGCTTCATTTCTGCCTTGGAAGTTCTCAACCCAGGCCTTGACCACAACTGCTCACTACGATTTGGGACTAGCTCCTATTGAGTCCACTTGGAGAGGTGTTCCCTCTGGGACCATCCTAACAGCTACTACCCTCTTTGACACATTCCCTCACATCACTATGTTTTTCTTCATAGGATTTGCCATGTCTGAAAGTATCTCATTGACTTACTGGTGGTTTTAGTTTTCAACTGTTTCCCATGATAAGATACTGAAAATCCGTAAGAGACAGGTGTTTTATGCACTGTATATCCCCTGCCTCGAACAGGGTCTGGTCCAAAGCAATCACGTATGAAAATCTGTTAAATGCATGAGGAATAAAATAGGAAAACAGAAGAAAAGGGAGGAAGGGAATCTTGCCAGACAGCAAACTAGCAAAGCTGAATCAATTCAGTTTATCAAAATTTGTTGAATTTGATAAATCTAATCTGCTCCCCTGAATTTAAAGCAAATTCTAAATTTTAAGTAAAGCCCCAAACCCCAAGACTAGAATTAAGGGGTGATGCAAAACAGGGACTAATTTTTTAAGTACTGAAATCAACAGTGAGTCATCTGTGAGCAGATACTGGATAGACCTGACATTGGATGACTGAAGTAATACCAAAGAACTCTTACTGACAATTACCATCATAAAATGTGCTATTATTAGCTAGATGGTGTCCATGTTAATAACGCTATATGCACTTTTCCTAAAAAAGTAGGCCTCAATGGTGGTGCAACAGGTTAAAGCACAGCACTTTGAAGCCAGCCACAGCTTTCGCTTTTGACCCCCCGCTGGGGAGGTGACTCACATCGTGCAGCAGTCCTCTCCTGTCTTACCCACTGCTCCCCTCAGCAGTGTCCTTCATTGATCTGCCTGTTCTATTCCCCACTCTGTCTCTCACATCATTTTGTTTTTCTTCGTAGGATTTGCCACGTTCTGAGAGTATCTCATTGACTTACTGGTGGTTTTAGTTTTCAACTGTTTCCCATGATAAGATACTGAAAATCCACAAGAGACAAGTGTTTTATGCACTGTCTCTGGTGAATCCTTTCACTCTTCTGCACTTCTGGTCTGTACCCCAGTTCTGTATGCAAAAATAAAATAAATCCAAAAAAAAAAAAAAAAAGTAGTAGGCTGCCACCAGGATCAATATTTACGTGAACTGTTTTTTTTTTGGGGGGGGGCGTCAAAAAGGTTATCATGTTGACAAAAGAAGATACCCTTTAGCTGAGACAGAAATGTAGATCCTCATGCAGTGGCTATGACAATCCCAAAAGAGCCAGTAAGACAGTAGCTAGAATTGGGGGCTGGGGACACACAGGCATGGACATACTCTATGCTAGTGTGTCTGCTCCGTGGACAAGGAGCACTTCAAGGCTCAGAGCTCACCTAGCAAAGGTACTTAACTTACGTAATCCACATAAGCTGTCAGTTGGCGTCCCCCTGTGTTGCTTCCCTATAAAGCTCAGTCCTTCGGGAAACTTGAGTCTTTAATACCCCAAAGGTTCAGATTAGAATAGTGTATAAAAAAGAGAATGGTCAGTAATAAAGCAAAAATTTAACAGTTGGGAAAAGAAAGAGAAGAAGGATGCTGATAGAGATAAAAGCAATCATGTTATCTCATGTGAGTTACAGGTCAATCAAAGCCAAGTAGCCTTGAAGAAAACTAGGCTAGCAAAAGAGGCTGTTCTTAGGTAAAGGATGACGAGGAGTTATCATTTAATGGTTAGTTTCCATTTGGGAAGATGAAAAGGTACTGGAGCTGGGAAGTTGTGAATACATAATAAGGTGAACGCACTTAATGTCACTGAACGGTATACTTAGACAGTTATAATGGTCTACCGCAATAAAAATATTTTCATTAAGTTACTTAATAACATAACAGATGGGACAAAAAGGTGTCCACAAGACCCAAAGAACAGGAGGTAGCAGAAGCTGTCAATGGACAGGGTCTTATAACCAACAGATATCCTGGACTCCATGGTTCAAGGACTACAGGGGAACCTGTGGAGCAATGGAACGGATGACACGGAGGCTTGTTTTGACATGCTAAAGTTCCCCAGCACAGCAAATCAAGGTCGCACCACACTATGACAGAACTGAGCTCTTCAGGGCTGCCACCAGATGCTGACAGTAGCTTTTGATATAGTCTATGAGCTACTCTCCTCCCCACTGGTTACAGGAAAGAGCATCCTTTTTTTACCAACTAAGATTTTCTGTTCTGCTTCTCACAGAAGAGTGATGGTCATCTTTCATTTTATAAATCCAAAGATAAAATTTATTCTTGCCAAGTTCACAGACCTATAGCTAGCACTCTCCCTCCTTCTAAGGAAATGTGTGTCACTGAGAACTGAAAAGTTGCTTCAGTCCTTCAGAAACGTATCATCATTTTTACTGGTTGATAATATAACAAAGACAGGCCACTTCCAGGAACCTTCATGATGTACTTCCTCATGCTATTCCTTTCACTACAAACTCTATGTGATAATGAGGTAAAAGAGGAATAATTTTTAAAAGACTATATATTTCTAATGACAATAAAATGCACATCTGGAAATGTCTTCATGATCTAAACACCTGATCATCTAAGAGACTCATTGATTTAAAATCTGTAAGGTTTGCCAGGACAAAGGCATCTTACCTTTTAATTTTAAGAAATTCTGAATTTTGAATCTGACTTTTTAAAATTTTCTGTAACCCTCGATCCTGATGGTGTAAGATAGTGCACAGCCTCTTAGGAAAACATTCTGGCAGTCCCTCGAAATATTAAGCATAATGTTAGCATATGATTCAGAAATTCCACTCCTTGATATAAACCTAAGAAAATAAAACATCTGCACAAAAATGTTATAGAATCATTACTTAAAAAAAGCAACCCAAATGTCCATTAGTTGATGAATAAAAAACAAAGTATTACATAAAAGAATAGTAATTCTAAAAAAAAAAGAGAGGGGGATTAAAAAAACACACTACAACTTGAATAAAAGTAGTAAACATGAGACTAGGTAAAAGAAGCCTTATGCAAAAGGTCATACATCATCGGACTTCATTTATACTAAGTGTCCAGAATAAGCAAAAGTATGGAAACATATATTAGCAATTGCCTAAGTCTGGGGTGGGGAGTAAATGGATAGTGACTTTTAGTGCGTACAGTTTCTTTAGAAAAAGATAAAATGTTCCTAATTTTGATTGATGATAGTTTCACAACTCTCCATTTACTAAAAAATAATAAATCATACACTTTAAGCAGATGAATTACCAATTATATACTACATCTGAATTTTTAGCCATTTAAAAAAATTTGGCATTTTGGGTCTTTCTTGGTGGTGCAATCGGTTAAAGCGCAGCACTATGAGACTGTCTAAAGCCACTGTAGCACCATGATCCCCCGCTAGGGAGGTAAAACACATGACTTGACAGACCTCTTCTGGCCTACCCACTGCTCCCCACCAGCAGTAAGTTTCAGTAGGACTACCTGTTCTGCTCCCCACTCTGTCTTTGTAAATCCTCATACCCCCCGCTACCTTTGGCCTGTGTACCCCAATTCTTGTGTTCATAAATAAAGAAATCTTTAAAAAAAATAAACAACTGCCATTTTAGAACTATCATAGAACAAAAAAAATGTACAGTGGACATTTGTGATTTTACTCTGTAATATACGCAAGTGAGTTCTCGTTCACTAATCTAGTGTTTTAAACCACAACTTGAAATTTAACCATCACCATTCATTCAGCAAAGATTTTAATGACCTAATATAAAAGGTGGTTCTGTACTATGCTAACATGAATAAAATTCAACTCCTGCCCATAAGATTTATACTTATAAACCAATTAAATATTTTTATGTCCTTCAGAGATTCTGTTTATCTTTTTTTTTTATTTGTACCTTTTTTGTGGCTCTAAATGTTTTCTACATTTCCTTCCTATCCAATGGCAGACCACCAAGCTACCTACTATGTGCCTTGTTACAATTGCTTTTCTTAAATACTATCCACAAAGAATTTTTATAAGGTCAATAAACTTCTATATTTGACATGTAAGCAAAGACTGTCCCTGAGATAAGTAAAATTGACGAAGATGCTATTTAAAACAATCATCAACAGCATCATTAATCTTACATGTCTTTTTTTATTCAAGCCTCATTTTACTGACCATGCTGGAAATTTCTTCAACTCTGAAAGAAAAATTTAGGACCTGAAAGCTTTTAAACCAAGTTTCTACATTTTCTATTCTACTTTAAAGTGAGAGTCTATCCAAAAATCAGTGGAGCTCATCTCCTATCAATAACCAGAATCCTTCTGAAATAAACTCCAACTCAATTTGTTGAATGGACATTTGGGTTGCTTACCTTTTTTGAGTGAAGATTCTATAACATTTTTGTGCAAATGTTTCACTTCTTAGGTATATATCAAGAACTGCAATTGTTGAATCATACGCTAACACTATTTTTAATATTTTGAGGGTCTTTGAGAATGATGGGCTTCTTTCTGTACAATATCATAGAACTGAAAGGATGAAAAACTGAAATGTTATTTTAAATTAAATAAATGCACAGAGGCTGTTTTAGGGCAATGACACTACTCTGTGTGATATTTTAAAGGCAGATAGGTCATGATAAATCTGCCCAAACCTACAGACTATACACCACCAAGAGTTAACTGACATAAAGAAAGAGTGATTTTCAGAGTATGATGTGCCTATATATGTTTATTATCTGTGACAAATGTACCACTCTGGCGGAGGATGTTAGTAATGAAGGGATCCCTGAGAGGTGGGAAAGGAGTATGTGGAAAATATCTGTATCTTCTCCGCTAGCATGAACCTGAAACTGCTCTAAAAAAAGTATAAAGTATTTCTCAAAAAAATTGAAGTGTTTAATGTCTTCAATTATTAGCTTATCAACCACTTTTCTTACAGGTGACTATGGCCCAAACATGACGCAGTTTTCAAGCTACCACATTTCATGTTCGTAAAGTACCAAAACACTTAGAAGACACCATGCAGTGTCTCCCTCCATGCATGCCTTCTAGCTGTAGGCTGAAGTAGAATCACTGCTAAGAACAGAAATGAAGGCACAAACCTGAGATCCTTCCAACCAAGGAAAGGTGAGTGAAACCTGCCCCAGGCCACCAGTGGCTGGGCCATAGGGAAGGCCTGAGGCAGGAGGTGGTTTGCTGTGGGGGAGTGTGGAAGTTCAGGGTGCTGCACTTGGGAGGGCCTCAAGGGAGATAACATTCTGGTCCTTACTTGCGAAGGACAGAAGGACACGTATGCAGAGCCAAGCAATCTACAATGCATCCTTTCATCTGACAGTTTGCACTGAAAAGGCAGGCAAAGGACTCAGAGCACTCAGGTAAACAGCATTCTACACTGGGAACAGATTGAAGGAAAAGCGAAAGATAAAGGGAAACAAAGTGGAGCTCCAATTTCAAAAAGGAAAAAGGCCCCATCGTGAGGTTTAAAAAACAGGAAGTTAAACTTCTGAAACTAAAATATACACTAAAATTTAAAAAGTAAAACCAGAGATGATGTTCAAGTCACTATTAATTCATTGTCATTTAGAACCACTTATGTTCTAGTACTCCCAAAATGCCTGAGAAAAAAATGACTTGCTAATCAATTATACTATCATCTGATTGTGCTAAGAAGTAGATACTAACAAAGCATATCTTTGAAAGGGTATTTCTTTCACAGTAATATCCACAATCGTAAGAGGAAATAGTAAAAAATTTTGCCCCATTATTCAGAGTCTTTGACAAGTGTTTTGGTCAATCTGAGCTGATCTCTGGTCATAGATTAGACACTTTCTTCTAACGTACCTTATGTGACTCAGAGGCATCAGTTCTCCAATTAAACAGCTTGGTAAATCCAACTTCCTTCACAGCATCCTTAGAATTGAGTCAATAATCTCAGCAGTAATTCTTGGGGATTTCTCACTCTCAATTTTGGCACTTTCAGGCGCCAAGAGGAGATAAGTAAGAAACCTCAAGGACACAGAAATGTATTGACTGTCATCAAGTCACTGCCCGGGTGGACACTAAACATTAGGTATCGAGAAGGTTGGCAACTTGCTGCTGTGGGAGCCAGGCTGGTAGGTTTTATCATGACACGACAACACTGAGCTCTTGCCAATTACGTTCACATTCTAGCCTTGTATAGACATAAAATAAGACCACAAAAATTCTTAAACTATTTCAAATAAGAGGGAAAAAGCTGATAAACACACTAGCTTGTACCTGCAGTAAACTTGCCTTGACTGCAGTCTGAGTGGAAGAATAATTACCTTTTGTTGAATATACTTTTGAGCTCTATAAATGTTTGTCATCTGCCTGCATAAGCACTATTTTAAATAGATTTTATCTCTGGGAAATAAATATAAGCTATTTATTTTTTAGCAATAAAACTTTCTAGGGACATTGGACCCCAAGTACTACATGAGACTTGAAAGACTTCTCATCTCATCTGTCTCTCTGGTTTTCTCTCTTTGATTAGACTCTCCTTCCTTTTCTCCCTTTTCTCCTTCTATACCTTTATGGAGCTTAATGCCACTGGAATTTTTGTTTCCCTGTGGCTTCCACCTTCACACAGAATTCATCAATCTCAATGCAGGAGCATGTGCGTCCTTTGGCAGTATAAACTTCCAGGGTGACACCTCCCTACCCACACCTGAGCAGAGCACACTGCTGGCTTCTACCTTTGAATCTTGGTTCAAGACCCCAAAGTGACTCTGAGGTCTGTCAGCTGCACAGGCAAAACGGAAGGTCTCTGATCACATCCTCCTTGACGCCAAGCCTTGTATTGTGTTCTCCTGCTGCTTCTCTTTGCAGCGAACCCTATCGACGGTACCCCAGTTTCTCTTCATAGTCTGGTAAAATGGAAAATTCATGAACTTTAAGGCTAAAGAGGCCTAGATTAAATTCCACTTTCACCAACTTCATTCTAGGGCAGTTTTTTTTACCATTTCCTAATACCTGGCTTCCCCATCTGTGTATAAATTCTATCTCCTAAAATGTTTGTGAAGAGTATACTTTTTTGGGTCCTTTCTATAGCTTATTACTAAAATGTCTGCGAACATCAAACAGTTATTCCCTTCTTTATCTCTCCGACATACCACCCATCCTCATCTCAGCCCCCCAGCTCTCTCCACCATCAACCCTTACTAGTCTGATGCTTTTGACAGAGACTAAAATCTCAGACTGAAACCCTGGTTAAAGCAGCACTGCGAAGCTTGCCACAGCCGCTTCAGGGAGGTGACCCACATGGCACGGCAGACCTCTCCTGACCTCCCGTTGCTCCCCTCAGCAGTGTACTTTGCTGATCTGCCTGTTCTGCTCCCCGCTTTGCGTCTCACTGCCCCTGAGCCTCTGGCCAGTACTGCAGTTCTGTATGCATAAATAAATAAATCTTTTTTTAAAAAAAGAAATTAAACTCTGCTCACTAAGCAACAGCCCTCCCCCTCTCATATTCAACCACCACTTTACTTTCCGTGATTCTGACTAGAACCTCATCATGTAAATGGATGCTACAATCCTAGCCTTTTAGCATAATAGCTTCAAGGGCCATCATATTGTAGCATGTGTCAGACATCCATTCCTTTTATAAGGCTGAATAATATTCTTGTGTACACACACACACACACACACACACATAAATAAAGCCACATTTTGTTTTCTATTCATCTATCCACAGACACTTGGATGACACCCACATTTTAGCTATAGTAAATAATGATGCTATGAGCATGGACATAAAAAAAATTTTTCTCAAAAACCCTGTTTTCAATTTTAGGAGGTAAATATCCAAAAGTGAAATTGTTGGAAAATAGGATAATTCTATTTTTAACTTTTTGAGGAACCATACCGTTTTTCCAAAGCAGCTGCTCCATTTTATATTCAAAACAAGAGTACACAAATTCTCTGCACCAATACTTTTTATTTTTTGTTTTTTTCTAACAGTAGCTATTTTCATAGTATACAGTAATATTTCATTATAGTTTTGATTTGCATTTCCCTAGTGATCAGTGATTTTGAGTAGCTTTTCATGTACTTACTGTGGTTTACATATCTTCTTTGGCTGAATGCCTTTATTTTATTTTAATGATAAATTTAAATTAAAATAAAGACATGTAGCTGGGGGCTTCCATGTTGGTCAATGCAGTGCTAGACCCCTAGTATTCCTGAGGCAGCTTGTATCCAGTTCAGTAAGCACCGACACTTTGAGAGCAGGTACATTCAGATCCTTCCTTGGATGTCACTTAAATTTGTTCCATCTCAGCATGTGTAAAATAGCATAAAAAATCTCTTACCTTGGGCCCTCCCTGGTGGTGCCTGGGTTTATAAAAGCACAGCTAAATGAAGCAGCCACTGCAGTACAAGTTCCATTCCCCGCCAAGGCGGTGACTCACATGGTGCAGCAGACCTCTCCAGTCTGGCCCATTGCTCCCCTCAGCACTGTATTTCAGTTAGTCTGCTTGTTCTGCTCCCCACTCTGTTTCTGGTGAGTCCTCTCACTCTCCCCTCCCCCCCCACTCCCCAGTTCTATTTGCATTGTATACATAAATAAATAAATCTTAAAAAAAAAAAACCTTTCCTACCTTATGGAATTACTCTGAGAATAAAACTAACAAGTTAGCATATATACACCCTGGTATTCCTAACACAAGTTGGAAACTTAAGCCAATGGAACATGCTGCCCCTGTCTTCCTAGGGCACAATCAAACTTCCTAGAGGCAGGGGGCTTTACAGACACTTTTCCCAAATAATCTGCCATTCTAGCCACAGAAAATGGGCTTTCAGTTCTAGGAAAGAGAACCTTTAGCCCCTACACCAAGATGACCCAAAACAAAGGGGTGGACTGAGACAAAATCTGGATTCTCATTCCATTGAAATTCTGTGGTTCTGACTGTCCCTATTGAGTCTTGACTAATCAAGTGAAGTTTTCAAACTTCCAATTCTAGAATGGAAGGCCATCTCTGAAGGCCAAAACAGACCTTCACAACAAGGATGCTTAAAAAAAAAAAAAAAAAAACCTCTCTAAACTCTGTGCTATGTGTCTCAGGAAAGTCCTGAAAGTGTGGCTTCTTTTTCCCTCCCATCTGGCCACATGAACCCCAGACCTCCAGGTTACCTGAAGCAGCAGTGGTAGGAGTACTGGCCGGAGGGGGCTGAGTGGAGCCGCTAGTCTCAGTCATCAGGCACGGGTTGCTGCCATTGTTCTCTCTCTTGACTAGCAGCTCAGCCGCACTGGGTAGTGGAATGGGGTGGCTGATCCCCAATTCTTCTTCCTGGGCTTGCTGCCTTCTCAGAGCCACCTGGAAGCACACAGAAGAGGGTCACTCTCCAGCAATCCAGAATCACTTGTGCCACTTTGCCCAAGCTAATGAAGACATCAAGATTCATTAGCTCCAAAGATGGGGCTGAGAATCTCAATTTCTTTTGCAAGTTACCCATGATATACAGCCAAAACAGAGAAATGGTTTAGAGCTAAAGTATCTGGTCCATAATTGGTATTTTTAAAACTTTCATTAGAGCCCTTCCTGGTGGCACAGCGGGTTAGGATGCAACACTGCAAGCTGGCCGCAGCTGCTTCAGTACTAGTTTGATTCCCAGCCCTGGAGGTGAGCCACATGGCACTGCCAACCACTCCTGACCCATCTGCTGCTCCCCTCAGCAGTGTACTTCATCAATCTGTCCTGCTCCCCACCTGTCTCTGGTAAAGCCTCTCACCACCCCTGCACCTCTGGCTTATACCCCAGTTCTGTATGAATAAATAAATTATATCTTTAAAAAAATGTTCACTAAACAGCTAAGTGCACAGAGTAGTGGGAAATAAAGTTGGCTGGGAAGGATCAGAAAAATATATTCAGGGCCCTCCCTGGTGGCACAAAGGGTTAAACAGCTCTGTGAAGCTATCCGGCAGCCACTGCAGGTGAGTCTGATCCCCACCAGGTTGGTGACCCACACAGCAGACCTCTCCTGTTTTGCCAGCCTGCTGCTCCCACAAGCAGTGCGTTTTGGTCAGTTGCCTGTTCTGCTCCCCCTCTGTCTCTGGTGAAGCCTCTCACCCCCTACACCTCTGGCCTGTTTTGTCCCAGTTCTTGTATGCGTAAACAAATCAATCTTAAAAAGAAAAATCTATTCAGCCAGCCAGGCTAGAGAAGTTCAACCTGAAGAGTAAAAGTCAGTACTGACAGATTACAAAGGAAGGAGAATGAGATCTCTCCTTTGTTCCAAAATTGTGTGAAAAAGCCATGGCACTGGGAATAGCAACCAACATGACACAGGAAGATTGGATCCCAAGGTACTTACCAACAGTTAATTCACTGCAAGATAAAATGCAGTGAGAGATATATGCCATTCTACAGAAGGGATTCACAGACAGAAAGGCTTTAAGCTGTGGAATCAGCCAGAGGTGGTACTGAAATTAAGAATAGGATTACAGATCTTAGAGGGGCGAAAATGAAGGGCCAGAAAAGGCAGGGGCTGCTTGCTTAGGAATTTCTGGAGTAGAAGGGGTATGTGGAGTGCAGAGGAGAAATAATGGGTTCTAAATAAAGGTTGATATTTGTTGATTTCCTTCCTGGAGAAGGGAGAGGTGGCGATGAGGGAAGAAAGGGATCTAATACTTTAAAGTAACTCCTAGTGGTCCCTCTTCAACTGATTTGCTTCTAAATAACATTGTTAAAAATTGAAAAAGAGGTGTAAAGAAAATAAATTGTACTTCTGCTTACCACATGTAACAAAAAAGGAGACTTTCTGTTGAAACTGACTACTAGTTATAAAGAAATGAGAAAGTGAAATACACCTGAGGCACTAAAGCTGACATCAAAATAGCAAACCAGGAACACAAGTACAATTTTATTGTTTTAAGAAAATTACAGTCCAGAATTGATAAATGTGAGCATAATTTTACTCACTAGGGGAGTCAGAAACTTCGAAAAAATATCAAACTATTCTAGGATGACTGAAAAATAGTTGTTACATGGATTTCAGAGATAATCTGACATTAGCACAAAACCTTCTGATGGGAAAAGGCATTCCCATATTATAAATGTGATCCTGAAGTCCTTTTGTTTTTAACACAGCAAATAATAGCCTTGTTCATGTGAGTGTTCCTACTAATTAAACTTATTTAAAAGTAATAGCTCTACTTGGATAAGTATTTTTATTACATTTTAAGGAAATCCCCACATTCATCACACTAAATATTTAAGCCAACAAAGCGCAGAACATTCTTTTACTTACACATAAAATTTAAATGTCCTAAATTTTTTCATTAAACTCACTGCGATGCACTTAATGCATTTGAATACACTACTATCCGTTATGTTTTTTGTCGAATATACATGAAACTAAACATCTATAAAGAAATTAAGAGAAACAACCTACGGGTCCCTGACCTTGTAATCTGTTAAATCAAAATAAATCTAGTTTAAAGCACTTTTTAAAAAGTGTTATGCACATAAAATTATACACTCATTAAGCAGGTGCGCGGTCGTCTTCAACGTTCTTATCTAAATCATTTTTTTTTTGGAAGATATTTCACGTTCCTCGTCACAAGCAGCTGATCGTGAGTTAACGTTTCTTTGGTATCTTTTCATTTTAAATAAAGTCTTAAAAAGATAAAAGCACTTTTAGCTGGAAAAGACATACAGTCTCTTCTAAAACTCCGTTTAGGATACCAACAAGGTCAGCTATTTCTGTTAAGAAGCTAAGCACTACCCATCCTGCTTTAAAAGGCTTTAAGCAGCACCTGCAGAGTCTCAATCCGCGCTTTCCCCTTGCTCGTATTTTTAAAACCTCTTAAACGTGTTTTAAAATACGTGCAAGGTAATCTACCGAAGCGCCAATGTTGAAATGCTGAATCTCCGCAGCGCTCAAAATGGCCGAGGCGCTCAGCGGGGATCCTCGGGGGGCGAATTCAAAAAGTGCGCCAAGAGCACCGACGACCACGCCGCACCGCGCCAAGCCAGCGTCCATTACAGAGAATTTTCCAGAAAAACAAAGCTTCCCGACATGTTATCCGGATAAAGAGCAACGGGCCCGGGTCGCCATTTCACCCCACCAAGAAGTCTCGCGAACACACTCCCCAATTTAAGCGCAAATAACGGTGGGTGTAAGGGGGGAGGGGTAAACGGTCCCGAAGATGCCCTAGGTGGGGGGCAACCCCCCAACTCTCTAGTTAGAGCTGCCGGAGACCCACGAAGGGCGAGCCCGGCACTCCTTTGCTGGGGGGAACTGGAGAGATTCTAGGGACAATACAAGACGAACCCCGCAACTCCGCTACGGTCAGGGTTGGCGAATAAGGAGACCCTTCCTCCGCAGAGGGAACGCAGCAATTCCTTGTTTGAGGGCGCGCGTCCAGTGCGGAGCGAATTCCGCTATTCTCAGCTCTAAAAGCTGATCCTGGGAAACCCCAGACGGCTAAACTCCGCAGCCTTACTGGAGCAGAGCAAACCCAGCACCTCCAAACTTACGCGCGGGCGGGGTGGGAGGCACGTCTAGGCTCTCTGAGCGTGGAGTTGCCACGTGGTTAGGGACCCCCAACTCCAAGCGCGCCCCCGCAGTGGGCTGATGCCACTGCCGCTTTCCTCCCAAACCCGACCCCGCGTGCTCGAACCCCGCGTACTTCTGGCCGTACAAGAGGAGTCTATCCCAAAATGTAGGGATTGAATCCCGTTCCCGGGCGCCCCTACTCACCTGCGCGGCCATCACACGCTGTCTCTCGGCAATGAGGTTGCACTTCTTGCACTGGCAGTCCCGCCACATGCAGAAGCGCTTGTGGCCCTTGAGGGGCGAAGCGTAGCCGTGGTTCCGGCAACGTGCGCACTTGGGCAGCCGCGGGGACTTCTTGCTCGCGGCGCCCATGCCCGACGCCCCGGAGCCGCCGCCGCCGCCGCTGCCCCCGGCCCCTGTGCCGCCGGAGGTCGGCAGCAGCGCCCCGGCTGTTTTACCGAAGCCCCCGGCCTTGCCCTGCGGCGGTGCCCCGGGGGCGTGCTGGGCCTCCGACGGGGCCGAAGGCTTGCTGAATGCGTCGTCGTTTGGCATGACGCCCCAAAGAGACGAGCAGGAACTCTTCAGGTCGCCTCTCCGGTCTGGAGAGGGCGACCAGGAAGGTGCCCAACCGACGGCGAAAGCTCCGAGGGAGAAGGCGCAGAAGGCGTGTGCGCTGCAGCGAGGTGCTGCGCGAGTGGCAAAGTCCAGACACGCAACGCCCAGAGTAGTGGGGGGTTGTGCCTTTTTCTCTTTTGGCGCGCGCGCGACGCAGAAATTTTGGATACTTTTCAGAACGTTCCCGGGACACACTAGGCGGGAGAGGGCTGCAGAGCGCTCGGACACGCCCACCGATCCCCAACTCTAGTGTGGGCACTCCAGCAGCGTGCAAGTTTGCACCGCTGCAAGCACCTAGGGCTTTTGCTGCAAAACCGCTGCGAGCACACCAAGGAGTGCAGAGTCGCTGGGGGATGGTAAGACCCGGTGTTCCTGGAGGTACCTAGCTGGAGCTGCTGGAGCACGCTGCACCGAGGAAGCTGAGCTCCCGAGGTGAAGACCACGCCGACTAGCACAAAGCTTGGAGGAGGTGCAGAACACCCCGTGGGGTCCTCTAGCTCCCTTCCCCCCACGAGGCCATTCTCCAAAATCCAAAGGGCAGACTTCAGCAGGAACACACTTAGTTGTTTCTTTCTCACTATGAGAATGAAGTTGAAAGCTTGAGTTAAAGAGTCTCTGCACTTTAATCGGTAAATAACACCTGATGTTGGTGTTTGGGTCTCAACTTGGACAAAATTTCAAAGACTGGACACCTCCCTGAGCCTATACCCTCTCCTGCGCTGGTGTTCATTTGTTCCCAAGATTTCTAGGAACTGGCTCCAAATAACGTTCAAATCTGTAATTTCAGCCTTACTGCCTCTCAGGCACATAGATTTTCTACCCTCTGGGGCAAATTCAATTTAGGCATTGCAGCCTCCAGGAGTAGCCTTTTAGGAAAAAAAAAAAAAAAAAACCCTCCTTTGGGGTTGGGGTTGGACACTACATGCACGTAGACATTTATTAAAATTCCTTCTCTACTCAGAAATCCATGCATTTTTACTGGGTATCATTAAACCTCCCAAAATCCTCAATCACTTTAACACGCTCCCCCACCCCCGCTGTAGCCATGTTTGTCTCCTCTGCACTTAGTGCAAATCCACCCAGAAAATCAGGGGATGCTTTTTTTCCCCCTATATACCCAGCGTACCTTTAGGTTCATCCTTTCTCATGTCTCATTTTTTTCAGTCCAGGAGCTGGTTTCTTCATTTTCTTAGTCATCTAGTTGGGTATCGTTTGCCATGTGAAAAAGAGAAGATAAGGACAGAAAGCTAATTTCTGGGCTTCATAAAGTAACCTGCGAGCTTGGAGGAGCTCTTAGTTGGCCCTTTACATTCCTCTTTGCTCACGGTCACTTCCCTAACCTTGCAATGGTCATTGTCCAGCCAAAAAACTGCCCACCTTCCCCGTCCCTTCCACTTTCCTTGCTTTTTCACCAGTGTTAAATCTCAGGTTCCAACATCTAGGCCCCCCACCCTAAGGGGAGTTATGTCTCCAAAAGATGTTGACCACATATGGTGCTTTCTCCTTAAGATGGTTGTCCTTTGACTATCTTTTTTAGCAGTTTCTGTACTGAGTTCTGAAATCTTCAGTCCTGCCTTTCATTTTATCTGAGGCCCCTCTCACAGGTTCTTTTCCCTTAGCTATGTGTCCCTGAGCAAGTCACTTGTGCCTCCCATTCCTTATTTGGAAATTGTAAATAAACTTGAAGTTTTAAAATGAAATGTATGATATGTGTAAAGGGTTTAGATAATTATAAGAGCATAAGCACCTATCACTGTGAGCTGCTGTTCTAGAATTCTGTAGGAGGAAATTTGAAGAACAGATGAAAGATGAGGGGAGCTGGGAGTAGATTTCAGGATCAGGAAAGTTTGCTAATTCCTTCCATGTAAACTGTCCCCAAAAGGTTATAAACTATAAGCCAAACCTGGAACCTAGAAGTAAATGACAAGGACTCTGAGTAGTAAATACCCCAAATCAAGTGGTCCTCATGCAACCCCAGCAACTAGAGCCAATCTCAGGCTCTATAAGGTGGAATTTCAGAATCAGTACAGAAAGCTGTCCAAATAGAAAGCTGATGGCAGGGAGGACACAGCTTGAGCAGCTAAGCCAGGTCTGAAGTATCCAGTCCTCCTGAAGGCATCACTGGTACTTCTCAGTACTGGTACTGTTTCATAAATCAGTGCAATGAGTGATTTTCAAAAGTAATGCCCTGTAAGTTATTAACAAAAGACCTATCATGTTTTGTTTTTCATTCTGTTTGAATATAGACATCCTAGATTCTTTCCATAATAAAATTATTAAAATGTAAGCGTTTCAACAGTTAAAAAGGAGAGTGTAAGTTCTTTATAGAGATCACTAAAAATGATGCAAGTTAAATGATATGATGCAAAGAAAATACACTTGTAATCCAAAAAAGGTAAAAATGTATTTTGATTAATTTGGACGACTTTGTAGAATCAACTACTGTTCTAAAATTATTAGCAACCTATTGACATTTTCCCATCAACTGAAAAATAAATAACTTACCATCATGTTTTCTTGGAGGATCGCTTAAAATTTCAAGACACCTGTTTTTTAAAAAAAAAATCCAAAGTTTAATTTGATTGGGGAAAAGTATACACATTGATATTTGTGAAGAGTAAATGTCAAATTGCTATTTTAGGTATTAATTTATAAATGCTTTATTTTAACTAGCCATTTGAAAATAAAAATGATTCCTTTTTACCGTCCTTTAATAACACAGCCCAAGTTACCACCTGTATATTTAAGTACTTTCTTATACAATTGATTCCCTGGTAAATCAAATCTCTCTCAAGAGTTTTCCTGTGCCCTCTGAAATTTAAAAGAACAGAGGAAACAGTGAAAACAAATCCTGAAATAAAATTTCATTGTAGAGTTTCAAATGAATTTGAAGTTAAAATGTATATCAACAAAGGTGTTCAAATACATTTTCCATTGGGCTCAATAGCCACTAGCTTGCTGATTTCCCAGTTTGCTAACAAAATAAAAACAAGCCAAACCGATAGATTAGCGACAGATTAGCAGTTTTTGTATTTCTACGATAAATTACAATGTAAGTAAGCAGGCATTTTCATCATAGTCCATTTACATGGGGTAGATAGTTGGGAATAGTAAAATGAATATTTTGTGACTGATTCAAAGTTTAAAAATTGAAACCTTTAGTAGACACATATTGTGTATTTTCTCTAGCTTTTTTTTCCTTCAAAGAAAATTCTTTACCAATAATAAATGAAATAAAACTACACTTGAGTTTTTATTGGTAAATTATAAAAACAAAAAATTTACCTAGTTCTTAAAAAAAAAATAATGATGAGCCACTAAACAAAATAGTGAGAATGATTGTGGTATCCAAGGATTTGACTAACTTTAATCCCTGTAATTATTGACATAAATTATTTTAAATCCACCTTAATGATAAAATGAAAATTTTATTCATATATACATTGAATAATTATTGCTCCAGTTTTTTTTTTTTTTTTTTTTTTGTCATATGGCTATTATTAGGGTTGGTTAAAAGAATCCTTAACCATTGTTTCAGGAATACAATACAGCATATTTCTGGTTCTCTGAAGGGACAAGAAAACTAGTCAAAGAATCTCACCAGAGAAAACAACAGTTAGCAATTCCATTCAAGAGAGGTAGTGAGTTACTGCAGAATTTATTGCCAATCAAATGGTGACATTAAGAGCTAATGAGCTAAGAAAAGAAAAGAAAAAATAAAGCAACCATCCAGACCTTCTCTAAGGAAGGCTCCAATCCCTCTCTAAGGGAGAGCTCCTAGAAGAAGCAAGTTTTCGGGAGAGCTGTTTGGATTCATGCTGAAGGGATGCGCACCAATGCAAACCAAAATTAGATCGCCCAAGGGGGATTTGGACTCTCTCGTGATGGGGCATGCATACTGGACTTTGCCCTGTAAGATTTCAACCCTGGGGTGCCCATTTTCTCCATGCACTATTATTCCTTACTGCCTCCTTAGTGGAAGAACCCAGCCTTCTTTAATAGGCGTGAAAGGACTACAAAGGCCTTCCTTTGTTTCCAGGAGCCTTGCTGACACAAGGTTGGGGTATATTTATTTATTAATTTGACTTGATAAATAATAAAAGCTGGAGGGAACAAGAAAATAATAATAGGATGCCGTCAGTCAGCACGCTGTGACTGGCAAAGCATGATTTCCTGTGCCTCTCCCTGGATTCCCCAAGAAAAAGGCCACTGCCAGGGACTCTTTCAGCTCGAGGAGACAGGCGCCATCTTTAAGCAGCTTGCCATGCTCCCGCACGTGAAGGGTTCCATTTTGTTTGTGTACTGGGGGAGGGTGCTTGCAGGGGGGAAAGGAGACTTTTGCTCCACTGCTGGCTCCATTTCCTGCACAGAAGAGCCACCTCTTTCTCAGTGATTGCCTAGGGGTGTCTTCTTCTTGTATCGTGAGCTCTATGGGGTCCTCACACACGAATACGCATAACTAACTCATAGATGGGCACCAGCCCTTCCTCTGTATACTGCTTGCAGTTGCTTTGGAGGTACAAGCCCCCAGTTCAATCGATGCTATACGGCCCATAAAATCTAAAATATTTCCTGTCTAGTCCTTCACCTCAAAAGTATATGGTCCCTCCCTGGTGGCACAGTGGGTTAAAGCACAGCACTTAGAAGCTAAAGCCACTTCAGCTTGAGTTCGATCCCTGCCCTGAAGGTGACCACATGGCGTAGCAGACCTCTCCTGACCGGCCCGCTGCTCCCCTCAGCAGTGTACTTTGATGATCTGCCTGTTGAGCTCCCCACTCTGTCTGGTGAATCCTCTCACCTTCCCTGCACCTCTGGCCTGTACCCCAGTTTGGTATGAATAAATAAATAAATCTTCAAAAAATAAGTATGTGGTCCCTTGCTGTAGACTTTAAATATTCGAGGCTACCAGAATGATTTTTACAATACAACAATCTGTTCAAATGGGATAAAACATTTGGAAGTAGACCCGAAGCCTTTTAAAAAATGGGAGGCTTGACTTAAAATGATGGCTCTTGATCCCCCTTTCTCCTCTCAGGCCCTTGCTGGCTGTGGATTACACAGTGAATATGACACAGGCCCTCTCCTGGCAAATCTCATGTTTACCAGGGATATGGCTAGTGGCTAGTAGCTAGTAGCTAGTGTTCTGCACAAACTGTTTTAAGGACCCATAAGTGGGGGTAGGGTGGAGTGAGGGGGGAAGGGATAGTAAAGTGGAGTTTGAGGGAAGGTGGGGAGGGGGGCAGCAGGAGGGGGTGGGGGGGGGGGTGGAGGCTGTGGTGGGAGTGGGGGTGGGGGTGGTAGGCAGAGGAGGTTTATACTGAGAGCCCAGCCTTGCGGAACTGGTGGCGAAGGCAAGCGGGAACATAGTGTTACCGATGCATTTGAGGGTACAGTATGTGAAGGTAAAATGAATTTGGCAAGACCTGCGGTGCATAGGATGGCTGGCGGGAAGGGAATGACTACAGATAATATACTTAAAATTCACAGAGTTCTCTATGTGCCTGACACTATTATACACGCTTTATATATTAATTCATTGATTTATCACAACAGTCCTGCGCTGAACTCACTTTTTAGATAAGTCTGCCGTATGCAGAGGTCAAGGACTTGCCCAGGCTAAGGGAAAAAAAAAAAAAAGTGGGGGTGGGAGAAGGATACAGCAGGAGTTGGACACAGGCTTACATTCCTAACATGTTCTGGAAAGGTATGATTGCATCTCTTGTCGCTCAAATTGGGGAACTGGGAGAAAGAGGCTTCTGGAAATGGAAAGGCAGGATATTTTTCAGTCCTAGGTCTTCCTAGGAAATTGTGTGAATAGCAGTAACTAGTCAAGGAGGGAACTACAGCAAACAGAACCAAACTTTGAACAGGTAATGCTTTGCTAAGTGCGATGCAGACTGTGACATAGAAAATCAGGGTGAGAAAGAGGATGATTCCTGCTCCTAAAGGAGTCGTTGGTGTCAGAGGAATTGATCTTTGAACTGCTTTTTTGAACGCTCAACCCAAGGGGGATATGAATTCTATTCCATATTTCTGTTTGCTCTGGTTCTCAGCTATACACCAGTACCAGGACCGGTTACACCATCGCTTGAGTGGTTGAATTTAATATATGTGCATTCAAAAGTTAAAAGATTTTAAAAAATGAATTATGATGTTTCTACTACTGTCCCCCATCTCACAGTTCCCTTCTAAAAAGCCATGAGTATTTCACATTGTTTGAGATGTTTATTTTATTGTGTGCATACACAAGCAAACACCTGTGTGTTTATTCTCCACTCCACCACACACATTTTTTTTAAAGATTTATTTTATTTATTCACACAGAACTGGGGTACAGGCCAGAGATGCGAAGGGTGAGAGGATTCACCAGAGACAGAGCAGGGAGCAGAACAGGCAGATCAACAAAGTACACTGCTGATGGGAGCAGCGAGCGGGTCAGGACAGGTCTGCCGAGCCATGTGGATCACCTCCGGGGCAGGCGAGTATCGAACTCATGCGGAAGTGGCTTAAGCTTCTTTGTGCTGTGCTTTCACCCACTGCGCCACCAGGGAGGGCCCTCCACCACACACATTTTATACAAAGGGCAGCAGAAGACTGTTCTGTACTTACCTTTTGCTCGTTCAGTTTAGATTTTTCCCTATGTCCACTGCTGGGATGCACCATACTTCTCCAAGCCCCTGCACTTTTCCTTCCCTTGCTCCTAAAGTAGCCCTACAATGAGGAACGTATGGCTGTTGAATGAGGAAACTGCACTAGGGAAATAAAAAGATTCAAAAGCACAGTGATCACCACTTTTCCCCCCACTGACCCTTAGTCATCCACCACTTTAGAATCTCACTGCTCCAGAGGTCCCCTGGTTGAATGAAAGACAGTGAACCTTGGGAACAGACACACTTGAATTTGTGAACTTGTTTTGCTTCTTAAACCTGCATCCTCCTGGAAAAAATTGCTGGGTTCATCTTCAGTTTTCCCATCTGAATCGGGGGCAGTGATGCGCCCAGGTGGAGATGAGTAAATGAAATGACAGTGAACAGGAATTGTCTACTTGCTGAGGTGTGTGGTACACAGTAGGGAATTGCTTCTAGCCTCCATCTCAATGTATTGCTGTGTTGTAACCCTCAGAAACCACTGGCTCATTTTCTCCTCTGCCCTTTTATGACACTTATCTTGACAAACGGAATGGTCTAGAGGACTGCATCATGCTAAGTGAGAAAAACCAGTCTCAGAAGGTCACATGCTGTGTGATGCCATTTAAGTGAAATGTGTGAAAAAGGCAAATCTCTGGCTGGATGGTTTCCTAGGGCAGGTTGGGGTGTTGGGAGGGACTGGGTAGTGACTGCTTGAAAATGTTTTCAGCTTTGTATGGATGTCCAACTCTTAGTATAACAAGACCCATTGAATTGAACACTGGAAATGGACAAATATTATGACACGTGAACTATGCCACAATAAAGTTGTTGGGAAATGCCCTGGTAGGTGGGCGAGGGAGAAGAAGAAGAAGAACTCAGGAGCAGCAGAGAGCAAGAACATCAGGGGTCTGAACATGGTGATGAAACACCCTTTCACCTCATGCGCTTTATTTGTCTCATAGAAAATGAAATGGAATGAAATAAAAAATCAGGCGGTGGAACTTGATGACCCAGGGTCCTTTTCCCATCTGAAAGGCTGCAATCTGCCTCCTGCTTCTGGCTGGGGGAGGAGAGAGAGAGGAGGAGGAAGCCAGAGAGAGGAGGAGGGCAGAGATACTGCGGGGCCTCTCCCCCCCAGCCCTTATGCCCTCCACCCTGCCCTCCCCTTGAACCCAAGCCCTTTGTTCAGCTTCCTCCAACCCTGGAAGTCCACACATGCAGGGGAGAGTAGGAGGGCTGGGTCAGGTCAGGGTCACAGGAGGCCTGACAGAACCCACATTGGCAGATATTATTCCATTTTCTAATTGAGATTATAGCTGGTGGGTAGAGAGCAACTTGGGAAAATGAACATGGAGCCAAGACAGATTCTCCAGGCAGAGAGAAGGCTTTTTATCTACTTAGAAGGATAACTGCCATCAGTCTTGCTAATTAGCATCCTTTAATATGTGACAGTGAACCGTATTCATAAATCATGTGCATTTTCATTATAGTAAATTTTACATAAAATGTTCCATTCTAAGCTACATTTCAGTGACTTTAAGAACATCACATTGCTGTACAAATATCACCACAGTTCATCTCAATTTTTAAAAAGTCTACATTGAGGTATAACATATTAAGTGCAAGGATTCAAAGTGCTCCCCTTCATGACTTTTTTACATATGCTTATGCCCATATAACTGCCAGATCCAGATCCAGACCATATAAAGCACGCCAGAAGGTTCCACTTGCCCCTGCCATCTGTATTTTGTTTTTGCTAACTTTAACTCTTTGCTTAAGAAAGAGAAAAAAATACATTCCTTTGCAAGTAACCTAGGCAGTTTTGCAAATTGCTTATTCAGTATCTCAATGTTTCATTCCTAAAGGTTTAAGTGCCAGTGGACTTGGGCAGGAAGGCACTGTGCTAGGACAGTGAGCTTGTTGCTCTATGAAAGTTATGTTGCAGCCCTGCTGGATTCACCTTGTGTACACCAGGGCCAGTTCAGAACTCCAAAGTTCTCATTGGAGAGTGCTCAAAATTCTCATTGCACGTGGGACAAAGGTGACGATCCTTCTCTTAAACAGGTAACTTGAGGCTCCCAAACCTACATCCCATTAATGATGTTAAAACATCTGGTGATTCAAAAAAAAAAAAGTACAAAATGAAAATGATGTAAAAATAAACTGTTATATAAAAAAAAAAAATCTGGTGATTCTGTACCTGGATTCAGAATGACAGACATTGTCTAATCCACTTTGTCATTCTGCAGCAAGAGCTGAAAGATAAATACAGTCACAATTAACCTATGATTTTCTTTTATAGATTTATCTATTTGAAGTTTGTTATTGAGATGTAACTAACATAATTTTACTTTAATTATAGGTGTATAACGTCTAATGATTCCGCATATGCATTGTTCTAAATATTTACAGATACGAAATAATGGAAGATATGAAAAATATGTATTTTTAAAAAGATGAATAGTTGATGGAATAAAAGGGAAAACAAATAATGAAAGAACAAAAAATTGGAGAAGGATCATAATAGCCTCAGAATGAGAGAGAGCTTGCAAAAAAATTTCACTTCAGGAAATCCAAAAACAAAGCCAAACCAAAGGCCTCTGCTGAGCGTCAAGTTCTACTTTTCTACCTGCAAATCGAGTCCCTGCTTTTTCCTCTTCATCAGATGTACTGTGAAAGTCCTTGGTGATATTTTGACCGGTGACTGCAGTGTCCACCACACCCACAGAGAGGCCCTCGCTTCTAATTAGAGACGAGGCCCATAGTTGTGGGAAGGAAGGGGGTGGAGTGGGTTACAAGAGATGGCCTGCCATTGCTTCAGAAATGCATTAGGGCTGGTGCTTCCAGCTTGAGAAAGAAGGGAAATCCTTATTTATTTATTTATTTATTTATTTATTTATTTATGCATACAGAGTTGGGGTACAGGACAGATGCAGGGGCAGTGAGAGGATTCACCAGACACAGAGTGGGGAACAGAACAGGCAGATGGACAAAGTACACTGCTGAGGGGAACAGCGGGCGGGCCAGGAGAGGTCTGCCACGCCATGTGGTCACATCCGGGGCAGGCGGGAATCGAACTCATGTTGAAGTGGCTTAAGCTTCTCAGTGCTATGCTTTAACCGGCTACACCACCAGGGAGGGCCCGGAAATCCTTTTTTTTAAGTAAGAGAAGTAAATAGGAGAAATGAGAGGCCCTCTCTGGCGGTGCAAGGGGTTAGGATGCAGCACTGCAAGCTAGCCTTAGCCACTTCAGTGCGAGTTCGATCCCCAACCCTAGACGTGACCCACATGGTATGGCCTGCCTGTTGCTCCCCTCAGTAGTGTACTTTGTCAGTCCCTGCGTTGCTCCCCACGCTGTCTCTGGTGAATCCTCTCACGGCCCCTGCACCTCTAGCTTGTACCCCAGTTCTGTATGAATAAATAAATAAATCTTAGAAAAAAGAAGAAATGAGACAATATGAATGAGAATATGAGGGGAAAGTCTTGTTTTTAAATCAATAGGAATGAGGCAAAATAGAATCTAGGGAAAATAAAGAAAAAGAGCAACTTTAAAATCCTTAGCTTTCTTAGTATAAGTGGGAATAAATATGCAAAATGCTGAATTTCTTTGGCAATTAAAAACCATTAAGACTTAAGGCAGGGTGTTTTTTCAAAGTGTACCCTGTAGACTTTCTGGCCACAACCAAATACATTTTGTTTTCCTGAAAAAAAAAATTTGATTTTTAGAATTTGTTTAGGGTTTTTGTGTGACTTAAGTAATCAATAGGTCCTCCTGCTGGCTGCAGGGGTTTAAGTCTCCGCATTATGAAGCTATCTGCAGCCACTACAGCACAAGTTCACCCGTGGCCAGGGAGCTGACTCACATAGCGCAGCAGACCTCACCTGTCCTGTTGGCTGCTCCCCACAGCAGTGTGCTTCAGTAGATCTGCCTGTTCTGCTCCCCACTCTGTCTCTGGTGAATATTGTTACCCTCTCATACCTCTGGCCTGTATCCCAGCTCTTGTATGCACAGATAATTATAATGATTAAAAAAAAAAGAAAATAGATTTGCTGACACCAACTTCCTTTCTCTAAGAAAGGTGATGCATGATAGGGGAATTTGAATGAAGAATAGGGAAGGGATGAAAGACTTCAAGATTCCAGAGCAAGGATGATGCTCAGAAAAGCCATGCCCAGGACAGATTCCTCAAGGGGCCCAGGACTCGGGATGGGGTCATCAGGAGACCACTACTGTAGTTCAAGAGAAGAAATTCTCAGCAATGAATTCTCATCAGTTAGTTGTATGTACAACTAAAATAAGCCAATGGATTCAAGACCTTACAATAGGCAAGGGGAGTCTCTTCTATAGAGGGATTTGGGAGATCTGGATAGCCACATGGAAAAGAATGAATCTAAACTATTACCTATACCTAGTATCATACACAAAAATTAATTCAAAGCAGAGTAAGACTTAAATGCAAGACCTAAAACCATAAAATACATAGAAGAAAATATAGGCAGTAGGCTCTTTGACTTTGATTTTAGAATTGTCAGTGGGGATTCAACTCCACAGTCAAGGTAAACAAACATAAAAAACAAATGGGACGACATCAAACTTAAAAGCTTCTGCACAGTGAATGAAACAACCATCAAAATTAAAAGATGTCCTTATTAGTAGCTTACTTGCAAATCATACATCCCATGAGGAGCTAATGTCTCTATATCTACATATACATATCTATCTATCTACCTCTTTTTATCTTTCTATTTATCTACCTGCCTGCCTATCTCCAACTGAAAAATAGGTAGAGTATCTGAACAGACATTTCTCCAAAGAAGACATACAGATGGCTATCAAGCACATGAAAAGATGCTCATTATCTCTTATTAGAGAAGTGCAAATCAAAACAAAATGAGCTATCACCTCATGCTTATGAGAATGGCTATTATCCAAAAGACAAGAAACTACAAGTGTTGGAGAGCATGTGGAGAGAAGGGAATCCTTGTGCAGTGTTGGTGGGAATGTATATTGGTGTAGCCATTATGAAAAGCTGTAGAGAGATTCCTCAAAAAATTAAAAATAAAAATAAATATGATTCACTTATCCTTCTTCTGTGTACTTCCACAAGGAGTATAAAATCACTAATTCAACTTTTTGACTTCGTGCCCCATGTTTACTGAAGCTTGTTTACAATAGCCAGAGCTTAGATAAAGAAGATGTGGTATATATATAAGTAAACATAATGAAATGCTACTCAACAATCTTTGTCACTTCTTTGTGTGGTAAATAATGAAAAGGAAGAGGAGATATCGTGAGTAACTCAGGTGTAATGGGTCAATTGCATGTGAAGGATGGGCTGTACTTTTAGTGGTGAATATAATGTATTAGATACAGACGTTGATTAATAATAAGGCACCCCTGAAACCTCCATGATATTATAACACAATGTTACTGCAATCAAAAACATTTTAAAGAAATAAAAGAAAGGTGGTTCTGTTAACCATGTTCCAACGTTTGCAACTTATTATGTGGATGTTAGTTTCTTTTTTAAAAACAGATTTTTAAAATTATTATGTTATTTTTATTTATTAATGCATGTAGGAGCTGGGTTATAGGCCAGAGGAGTAGGGGTGGTGAGAGGATTCACCATAGACAGATTGGGGAGCAGAACACGTGGGTAGACTGAAATACATTGCTGAGGGGAGCAGTGGGTAAGACAGGAGAGATCTGCTGCACGGTGTGCGAGTCAGCTCCCTGTCTGGGGATGGACCTCAGGCCTTAGCAGTGACAGTGCTATCTTAACCCATAGGCCATCAGGGAAATTAGGAAGTGAAAATATTCTGGCTTTTCCCTTTAAATTTTGGAGAAAAGAATCTTCAATGAGACAGATGTGTTTATTTGATCAATATTTGTTGAATGCCTACTAAATGCCAAGCCCTGTACTAGATACTAAGGTATTAGCTGTGAAGATGGAAAATGGAAAAGTTGCTCTCTGGTGCTTCTAATTTCAGGAGTAGGCAGACATTTTACAAATAACCACAGAACTTAGTGTATATGTACAGATGAAGAATGTTGTGAATGAATATCCTTTCAAAGGGATGGTGGAAAATGATAACCAGACAGATAGAAGCTTCCATTTCAGAGTGGAGGTGGGTTGTGGAGGCAGGGGGCTTCTCTGAGAAGTTAAGTCTGCAGAGACCTGAAGGATGAACACAAGTAGTCAGACCAAGACTGTGCAGCTTTTCACTAGTAATAATCTTACCTGGAGCTTGTGCATCATTATACTAAGGCCTGACATTTGCTGGCACGTTGTGGTTTACAGATTGTTTTCCAGGATTGAGGCGAACACTTTCAAGAGGAAGGAACCAAGGCTCTGAGCTTGCCCAGGTCACACATTTGAAAGAGGGATGGAGCTGAAGGCCGTGTTCTGTGTGCTTAAATATCTCATGTTTAAAAGGAAACTTTGAAAGTTCCCCAGAAACAAGCAGCATTTTGGCAGCTCACTTGATGCTCAACAGAAATAGCTAGCAGTTTCTATAGATAAATAATATTTTGAATAGGACAGAAGCTAAGGAGGAAGAGATCCTGGCTGGAGATCTAACTGTAAGTCATCATTATAAATATAATGTGTTCAACAGGGCTGTAGTAAGGTTCTTCTGTGGGGCATGAACTGAGGGCCACTGTGGAGAATGTAGGTTTTGCTGTCAGAAGTTGAGTAATACAGTGTTGGTTCTACAGCTATTGACAACAGAACAAATTTCTATAGAAAGTACTTTTAATTTTGAGTTATTACAACTTAATGGCAACAATTTTTTTTAAGATTGGCTAAGTAAAGAACACAAATTCCTCCCATCATTCATAAAATTAAAGAAGGAATAGCAAGAAGGGTCAAAACCAACTTAGTCAGTGAAAAACATGGTCTTGTACCTGTCCTGTGGTTGCAAAAGGTCGTTAAATATATCCTACCCAAAAGCCTAAAGCAGCCTTCCTTACTTTTTTGTTCATTATTACAAAAGAGAATATTTTGGTTTAGTAAATAGAGCTGAATATAATTCATTGAGCTGAGATAAATGAAGTTATTATATCATATGGAAGGTAAAATATACATAATTTCAGTTCTCCTCAGTGAGGAAAATGAAATACCAAGATATAAGACTTTGTCAGCTAGAGCTGACATTGGAACATAATAAACCACTGTAATATCGAGGGGTTTTGTTCCTCCTCCACAAAAAAAAATCAATTTTCATCTCTCTTTCTATTTACTGTTGATAGTTTATGATCTAAAGAAAGAAAGAAAACTCACAAATATAAATAAAAAGCACATGGCTACATTATCTTATGGTCTTTAAAGGACTGTACTAGATGGAACTCAACTGGTCATTGAGCTGCTTCATTTTGAGTCAGCTGGGCAAGGTGGTGGGGCCTAGTTGTTTGGATAAGCTCCAGTCTAGCTGTTGTGGTGAAGGTATTTTGTATATGTAATTGATTGTACAATTAGTTGACTTGGCATAGATTATGGAGATCATGAGATGGATCTCACCCAATCAGTTAAAGGCCATAAAACAAACACAGACAGCTTTCCTGAGGAATGAATTCTGCCCTAAAGCTATTGCATAGAAATCCTGCCCAAGTATCTAAGCCAACAGCCTGCTCTATTGATTTCAGATTTTCCAGTTGTTAGTTGTATTAGCCACTTCCTCAAAATAAGGCTTGCTCTCTCCAATAGTCACATGTGTGCATCACTGTCCAAAAAAAAAAAAAAAAACATAATCTTATCTATATTTCTGTCCTAAAATCATGTTCATTTAAAAAAAATTTGAGTACCTCTTATATGATAGTACTCACCCCATTATGATTTGAGCCACATTCTAATGCTGTGAAGTATGTACAATCTCCTCCTTAGATGAGTAAACTGAGACACAGAATGTTTAAGTAAAACTTGCCCAAGGTCATATATCTATGAACTGACAGAACCAAAATTGAGTCCAGGACTTGCTGAGTTCAAAGCCCCCCTGCATTCCACACACTACCTATCTTCCCTTAGTGGACTTCTGAAGCTCTCTGATCACAAGTGAATGGTTTCCTCTCAGCCTCACAAAATGCTGGGAAGAAAAAATGCTAATGTTTGTGGAACACTTGCCCGACATTGCAATAAGCAATTTTGTTTGCATTCTTCATTTATTCCTCATACACTTTGACCATTCACCTTTTATAAATTAAGAACCATGCACTTTGACCATTCACCTTTTATAAATTAAGAAGTCCTGAGTGGTGAAGTGGTTTCAGGTTGTAGGGGCCAGAGCTATGCCCTGCCTATCTCTGCTCCCTCCAGTGCGGGCTGTAACTCTGCAGTAGAGTGCCTTCTCTGAAGTTATCCTTCCATCTTGGCAGGTGTGTCTTGGGGCCATGCCATCTCTTTCCCCATCTTGGCCCCCTTCCCTCAATACCTTTTTCCTATTTCTCACTGAAAATCTTACCTACCCTCGGTCAAGATTGGGAACTAATTTGATAAGTGATTTCTATTATTAGTTTGGGATCCCTGCATTTGTCCTTCAACAAACTCTTAACCCAAAAGATTAAATGAGGCACTGCAGTCGGTGGGAAGGACTTTAGCAGGTGAGAGAGATATTTGGAAGCTGAATCAGTCAGGGCACTGCCAGGTAGGGAAAGTGGGAGAGTTTAACAAAAGGACAATATACCAAGGTGCAGGGAGGGCTGAGGCAACCCAATATGGAATGGGGAAGCACCTGGGGTGACATCAGCAAGAAACCATTAACACTTAAGTCATAAAGGAACAAGATTGGGGGAAATGGGTATAGGAACCCAAGAAAGTTGGTGTAGTATTGGGGAGGGCCTCCTGAAAGGGCAATGGTTCCCACAGAACTCACCTAGTAGGAAGACACTAGAGAAAGAAATACTCCTTCCAGTCCTGTCTGTCCAGCTTGTCTGGGTCCTCCCTGCTGACCACACTCAAGCAGAAGCCAAAGGACCAGTCAATGCAGTCCTTAGAGACTAGAGTTCCAGGACACAGAGCAGAATGGGAAAGAGAGAACAGGGAGTCTGGAGGACAGTGCTAAAACCCAGCACAGTGGCCCTTGTGACAGGAGAACACAGGAGCAGCTTCATGAATGAACCATACAAGACTTTGACGTTCACTGAGTGACAGCAAGGGTTTCAGCTATAGAGCTCGACAACCTACAACTTTCTACCTAGACAAGGTATTTAAAACTAGTTTCCTCCCTCATCTATGAAATAAGGCTACTAATATATATGCATAGAGTTGTGGAGATTAAAAAGGTTATAGCACTTGGAACATCACCTTTATTAGGCTCCAGGTTCAGGGGGGAGGAAGTTATATGCCTGGAGTCCCTACACACCAGGGAGGCAACAACACACCAGCCCTCAGATACAAGGTAAGGTGAGCTATGCACCAGGAAAGACTTAGCAAGAGGAGTTATATCTGGGGTAGGTCAGGCAGAGCTTTGCAGAGAAGTCTTGAGCAAGTTTTTGCAGGTGAGTCAGTTTTCAGAGGGTCCATTTTACTAACAGAACCAGAACTCAGGCCCATGAATATCACTTGACAGCTCCAGGTTTTTAAAGAAGAAAGGAAGGGAGTCCAGTGGGGAATAAAGAAATCAGAGATGTGTACATGGTTAGAAGACACGAATTTACCTGCCTTGGAATCAGGCAGAAATGAACAGTGCAACAAGAATCCAGTAGGTGGCATAAACAGGCCACTCATTTAGAGGGACTTCATTTGTCAATGTCTTTTTGGAGATTGGGTAATGTTTTTCCTTCCTTCCTTTTCACTCCTTTTATTTACCCATGGAACCAGGAAAATCCTTACCAAAAAACCCATTGAAACACTTCAAATACATGATTTTTTTAAAACCTCCCTGCCTAGTGTTTTCTGAACAAAACTCAGTTTCCAGACATTTGTAAGTGCTTCAAACATTCATTTTATTAAATTTATCCTGCCTATTTCACTGATAACAGTGATTAGAAGTTTCATGTATTATCTATTTAATAAAGTTAGATTTTCAGAAATCAAGGCTAGCAACTTAAAATTGATGTAACAATTAAGTACCTTTCTACAAAGCATATTTTTCAAAATAGATAGATGTGTGAGGCCATGGTATGTACAAAATGTTGATATATGTAAACCTTAGAAATCTACCTTTTATTATTATATGCTGTTTTCCAGGAGAAATATAAGTTATAGAATACTCCTGAATTATTTGATGTGATCCATTTTTTCTTTGAGTTAGATCTAAAATTTCTAAGAGCAGAGGCTAGTCTTCTTTATTTTTTTCTTTGGAATATGTGAAGTTGGTTAGCAAGAGAACAAATTATGAGTTTATCTTAGTTTAGAGTATACACCAGCATCTTCTTATAAGCAGTTGTGATTAAATCAAACTAAATATAACTAAAATGAAGAAAGACCTTACTGAACGGGCAAAAATATTTGTATACCATACATTTGACAAAGGACTAATATCAAAGACATATAAAGACTTCATAAAACTTTACCAAAAAAGAAACAAATAACCCAATTAAAATATGGGCAAAAGAACTAAACAGAGACCTCTTCAAAGAAGACATTAGATGGACAAAGACACCTGAAAAACACTCACAATCACTAATTGTTAGAGAACTACAAGTCAAGACCACAGTGAGATACCTATTAGAATGGACCATATTGAAAAGAGCAGAGACAACAATTGCTGGTGAGGTCGTGAAGAAAAGGGAGCACTCCTACACTGCTGTTTGGAATTTAAACTGGTCCAGCCCTTATGGAATGCAGTATAGGGGTATCTCAAAACACTAAGCATATGTTAGTCATTCATCCAGTGATTCTACTCCTAGGTACCTATCCAAAAAATTCAAAACAATAATTTGAAAGGAAGCTTTCATGCCCATGTCTATTGCAGCACTATTTATTGTAGCTAAACTCTTCAAACAACCTAACTGTCCCAGAACAGATGTGTGGATCAATGGATCAGGAAGATGTGGTATAGAGATCTTGCTGGTGGCACAGGAGTTAAGCACAGCACTATGAAGCTATCTTCAGCCAATGAAGCACGAGTTTGATCCCTAGGCAGGGAGCTGACCAACATGTAATAGCAGACCTCTCCTGTCCCACCCACTGCTCCAGTCAGCAATGTATTTCAGTAATTTGCCTGTTTCCCACTCTGTCTCTAGTGAGCCCTCTCACCCCCTGCACCTCTGGCCTGTACCCCAGTTCTTGTATGCATAAATAAATAAATTTGAAAAATAGGAATGGTATATATATACAACGGAATAATACTTAGCAATGAAAAACATAAACTCAAGCCATGTGGCAACATGAAGGGAGCTTGAGAGGATAATGCTAAGTGAACTAAATCGGAAGGAGAAAGATAAATACCAGATGAAATCTCTAATATGTGGGATATAAACTAAATTAATAATATGATTAAGGCGAGCTGGTGGGCCCTCGTAGGTGGAGCAACGAGTTAAAGCACAGAACTAGAAGCTAGCTGCAGCAGCTTCACTCGAGTTTTATCCCCAGCCACATGGCATGGCAGACCTCTCCTACCCTGCCCACTGCTCCCCTCAGCAGTGTACTTCATCCATCTACCTGTCCTGCTCCCCACTCTGTCTCTGGTGAAGCCTCTCACCGCCCCTGAGCTTCTGGCCTGTATCCCAGTTCTGTATGAATAAATAAATAAATTAAAAAAAATATATATATATATATACATTCATTTAGAAAATAATTTAAAACAACACTTCTATATTCATATGGGCATTTCAGAGGATAAATTATTTCCTCTCCCTCCCTTTTATCTTAAAATAGAATAAAATAAAAAGGAAAAAATAGAATGGAATACAATAATACTATAGTCAACATAAAATATTAAAAAGAAAAAAAAGCTAACTAGAAAACATTAGCAATTTGATGCATTACCTGCCTTTTTCCTTTTACATGTTTTTATTCATTCATTCACAAAACAGATCATACTTGATTACTACTCTGAGATCTGAGGAACTAGTAGTAAGCGATAAGCAGCGTTCCGGGCCTCCAGTGGCTCAGGGGTTAAGTTTCAGCACTATCTGCTACCTGCAGCCAGCCACTGCAGCTTGTGTTCTATTCCCAGCCAGGGAGCTCACTCACATGGTGTGGCAGACCTCCTCTGTCTTATCTACTGCTCCCCTCAGCAGTGTATTTCAATAGATTCCCCTGTTCTGCTCCCCACAGACCTCTCACACACACTCCCAGGCCTCTGGCCTACACCCCAGTTCTTGTGTGCATAAATAAATAAATCTATAAAAAGTTAGCAGAGTCCCTAATATCAGAGAGTAAACAAGAAAAACAACAAACAAATATAATAAGAATAACTTCATCAGCTTTTCACCAGCACTACAGAGAAAATCCTGTAAGGTAGTAAGAAACATGAGGTCTTTCTAAATCAGATGTTCAGGGAAAGCAACCCGGGAAGTGATGTGCCACGACTTGAATTTTCAGGAAGGCACAAGCATGTAAAGGGAGTGAAAAGAGCATTCTGGGTAGAGAGAAGAGCATGTGTTAAGGTCCTAGGTTTTAAATAAGTTGGCATGGAAAGGGGAACAAAAGAGACATCGGGTAGGTAAAGCATAGTAAGGGAGCAAGAGAAAGAGAAGACATGTGGTCAGAGAGCTAGGCAGAGGCCAGTTCACATCAGCTTGAGCAAAAGAAGGGCCTGTATTCTGTTAGTCATTGTATATGCATTTGTAAGAACACATTTATCATTCTGACTTTTCTCCCTGACACTATTAATGTATTTTTCTTCATGTCACTACATAGACTTCAAAACCATCATTTAAAATCAATACATGAAATTCTATCTAGTGGACCTTTAGTAATTTACTTAACTATTTTCCATATGAAGACATATCCTCTTAACAAATATCCCCAGGTGGCAATATGTACTTATTGCAAAACTCCTTTTAAACAGGTTGCTCTATTGTTATTGATTCCAGTTGTTATTGATCCAAGATGGTAGCTGAGCTAGACCCTGCTTTCTTTGAAGGAAGTTTATTTGCAGATGGCATGTAGCTGAAGGATTTAGCTTGCTTACATTTTAATGAAGTTCGATATTTTTTTACTTTTAGACCAAGCATAGTGATGAAGGAGTGAACTTTCTCTAATTCGTAGCAATGGCCTTGCATTTTCTCCCCATCTAAAATACTGAAAGGCTGCAATCAGGGTCTCTATTGTTACAGAAGCAGAAAGATAACATTCTGAAGCTAGTGACTTCGATGTATACTTCTGTACTCAGCGCTGGAAACCAAGGCAATCTGGCAGCACTTTGTTTAAATACAGGAGATCAAGCGTGGTTTCTCTAGTGTGCCTATGTTGTCAGGTGACATGGATGCTGGTATTTTCATAGTCTTCTGCATAGGGTTGTTTCAGAGAACAGTTTTATCAGGGAACATATTTTGTGACCGATCACAAGGGGGTGGTTTTAGCAATGGTATACTGTAGGGTTTCCCCTCTATGAGAGAGCTGGCCCCCTATCTACAGAAGTTATCTGTACATTTATAAGCTTTGATTTAGTTGTTATTTTTCTGACCCTGATCACCTCCCAGGGGCTGCTTAGCCTACAGGGTAGCTGCACCAAGTATACAGGGGAGCCAATGTGTCCATTATGGAGCCAGAGTTCTTTGGATACTTAGGGTCACTTAATTATGTGCACAGGACTCCTGCAGAGACAAGTCTGTTTGTCTTAGCACCTGCAGAATACCTATTTAACAATTTTTGTATATCCCTTTATTCTCTGACCATAAGTCCACTGTAAAACTTTATTTTTCATTTTATTCTTATATAACTTATGAATTCTCTGTGCTATGGGCTTAGATTCTAGCACTGGAAAAGATGTTAGACTTTATCCCAAAGCTCTCATTTTTCATAGATAGGGAGTTTCCAGAAGACTAAAGAACTCATCCAAGGTCATCTGACAAGTTAGTATAGTTGTACACTCCCTGTTGTTTTTACCATTCAAAGATTTTTTTTTCTATTTGTAAATCACTTTTGTGTTGAACAATAACCAGATTTATACAAGCAGATTTCAATGAACCACCCACCCATTTTGTCCTAAAATAAAGCAAATATGTTATGAGGTGATTTAGGCTCTTCAAGAATTCAGGGCTTCAAAATGTGACCTATCTTGGAAGAGGGGTCATTGCAGGTATAATTAATATCACGTCACACTGGAGTTAAGGGCAGCCCTACTCCAAAAAAAAAAAAAAAAAAGGTTCCCTTATCAAAAGAAGAAATTTGAATACAGAGGTATACACAGGGGAGAACATTATGTGAAGATGAAGGCAGAAGATGAGGATGATAATTTGACAAGCCTAAGAACAATAAGCACATATTGCCAGGTAATCACCTTAAGCGCAGCAGGGGGTGGGACAGGAAATTTCCTCACAGCCCTTAGAAGGAGACAACCCTGCAGACACTTGCCCTTGGACTTCGTCTCTAGAACTGTGAACCAGTCAACCCAGTGTGTTGCTTTGTGTGCAGACCTAGCAAACGAATAGATTAGAATAGAATAGAATGTAATGTTACATAAAATAGCTAATATAATATAATATTCATTGTACTGTATAGCTAATGAGTTAATACAAATATGACTTAGGAAAAATGTAATGAAATTTCTTGAAGCTCACAAATACATGACATTAATAAGAAACCATTTATAACTATGGACTTGAGGGCTACAAATTGCCAAACAATGATAAAGGGTTCTTGAAGAGGAAAACTATGTGGTTTCTCAAGACTTCAGGTTGCTTTAAGTTCTAATACACCATGAGGTATTACAGAAAAATCCTGCTACCCATATATAATATTGTCCAAAGAAACTAAGGAATGAATTTAAGTATCCTGACAAGTTTTTCTGGTTTTTCATGTTATTACTTGACTTTTATATAGAGCAGTACATTATTATGATTTAAAATTTTATTCCTTTTCTTTCTTGAGAACTATTCTCTTGTATTATGGGAAAAGTTAGATTCATGTTCAATTATCATTTTTTCTCTCCCAAGTTGGCATTTCTTTTAGCTGGCCCCAGACTATCACTGCATAAATATGTACTTATGAAAGTTAGACTGAAAGTTACTTTCATCTCCCGTTCAGGTTCACTCACACCTGAATGGAACAAATCCTAGCTTGAAGGAGCCAATATAAACACCTTACCTTTTCAAAAAAAAAAAAAAAAAAAAAACACAACAAGGGCATGACCTTAGAGGGTACTGACATTTGGTTTATCTGACAAAAACCTCTTTCTTGAGAATTCAACATGAAGTACAGAATCTCCACACAAAATCAAGTACAGTATAACCTTTCTAAGCCTTTGTCCTATTAAAGACTATTTACCTGAGTTGGCAGGTAAAATTATGGCCTCGAGTTGAAAAACATGGAGGGCAGCAAAAGGAAGAATTAGTACACTACTAAAATTAGATTTGTTTTTCAAGCAGAGAAACCTTTGACTGGTGGTGCTGTTGAGGATACCTTCAAAGGTCTTTGGCCAAGGACACCAACTTCAATGGAAAGGTGGGAGTTTTCACTGCATTTCAGCAAGGGCCCTTTCCACACCCCATCCACATTCTGCTCTGAAAACAGCTCAGAAGCTGGCAAGAGATGTTCATCATGAGCTGTGCACATGATTCCCCACACACATATCCTCAACTTTGTGTTTATTTGTTCTGTTAGTGATTCTGGCTGTCAGACTGTCCAGGTTTGCACCCATGGATTCTGCTTTTCAGAAAGCATGAAAATTATCAAGAATTACAGAAAGGCAAGTCAGAACCATGGCATTTAGAAAACAACCATATTACTCTGCCTTGTGTGGCCTTTGGAGGGGAGAAAATAATTGAATCAGTGACTTCAAATACTGAGCCGCTTTGCATGACTCATTAAACTGCCATTTTCAACACTTTTGCCTCATGCTGTAAGACTGATAGAATCCTATAACAATCTATACATTTAAATCCTTTTATATCTGAAAAGCCTCATGGTACAAGCTCCTTCAGACATGAGCACAAGCATCAATTGAAATACAAGACAGTCATAATAGAGCTAAATTTGATAAGTCACTCAAGCGTGGTCCAGGCAGCCCAGCCTCTTAAATCAGGATACACAATTAATTGCTACTCTTTTATTTATTATCTTTAATCCCCTATTGGATACAGTTGACTTGCTACTTCCTGGGATGAGGCCATAGCATAAGAGGGAATGAATAATTTTTAAATTATGAAGTAATTTCTTTGTTACAAACCTAGGTTCAGACCATGTAAATGCTAATCATTTCCTTTACTAGGTACATCAACCTTTAAACTTGGGAAGGGCATTAATTTTTCCTCCTTCTACCAGTAATGGGCAGAAAGTCAGGCACATCTAGTTCTTGGAGGTCATTGACACCCTAAAGTCTCATTAAAGACCGATATTATATTAAAAATAAAAGTCTCCTGGGTGAACTCGCCCTTCACAGCACTCTTTCACATTACCTCTTAGTTATTTGTGTCATTACTGTTCATTTGATCAACATCTGATTCTCTTGAAAGATAAAAATTTTTATTTTGAACTATCTGGTTTTCAGCTGAGTCTGACTAATGAATCAATGGGATTTTATTTCATGGGTATCCAGAAAATATTTTCCTTTCTATTTATGGTCTTGATGTGACTACAGTTCCACTCTTAGATATCTCATCCTTTGGCTTTGTTCCCTAGGAAAACATATTCTCATGGGAAGCATAACACCTTAAGCATTAACATAAACCTTTATAGTTGAGACGGATTAAATTAATAGTCTTATCCTGAGAGGAGACCAAGTGAGTGAGTGAGGAGGGAAATAGGAATACTGGGGATAGCAGCAGTGAGGGAAGACTACATATATTGGAGAGATTCAAACAGCAGACAAATAACATTTAATCATCCAATTTGAGGTTGCATTGGCTCTAATGTTGAGAGAAAAGTATTATTTGAAAATAATAATATAAAAAAATCCATCCCTGATTACAAAAGTAATTGATGCTTATTGTATAAAATCTACTACAAAAGTGCTTATAATCCCTATCTATATAATATTTTGCTACAGTTTTATATACTGGAGATCATACTTCATGTAAAGTTGCCTTTTATCCCATCTTTTTCAGCTAATATGTTGTGAGCATTTTCCCATGGTGGTTTTTCATGACAACATAATACTCCTTCGTTTGTCATCATTGTGTTGCTTAAAAGTGGGGGATACATTCTTAGTGATGTGTTGTTAAATGATTTTTTTACAGATTTATTTATTTATGCATACATAACTAGGGTGCAGGCCAGAGGTGCAGGGGCAGTGAGAAGATTCACCAGAGACAGATTGGGGATCAGAACAGACAGAGCAACAAAGTACACTGCTGTGGGGAACAGCGGGCAGGGTCAGGAGAGGTCTACAGTGCAGGGATCCCTCCAGGGCAGGGATCGAACTGGTGCTGAAGTGGCTTTAGTTTCTTAGTGCTGTGCTTTAACCCACTGTGCCACCAGGGAGGGCCCTGAAGTCACACAAACATGCTACATATCTAGTTTATATGGTGTAGCTTACTTGGACCACAGTTGTATATAAGGTCTGTCCTTGATGGAAAAATTGTTAAGTGTCGCATGACTATATTTAAAGATGTTTATATTTACTTCTCTATCAATCTTTGCCATTACAAACGCTAATAGACAGTATTTATAGTTTTCTAGATCCTTTTCTAAATAAATTACTCAGCTAATTCATTTCATCATCACAAAAGCCTGATGAGGAGGCTCAAAAATTATTTGTATTTTAGAGATGAGGGATATCTTATCCAAAGGCACATTCTATCAAAGAGTGGATCTGGGGGGGTAAAAATGGTGCTTTGCCTTCAGGACCTAAGCTCATAATATTTGTACACAAATCTGATTATTTTCTTAGGCTATGTTGCCTGGAAGTAGTATCTCCAGGTCAAAAGCACATTTTAAGGCTCTTGAAACACTGCTAAATTGCTTTCTGCAAAATTTATTCTTCTGGTAAGGAGTTTCCATTTCCTTTCCTTCTTTGATGTTTAAAAACACAAGTAAAAACACCTGTGTTGTGGTGGCTGAATGGCTCTATTTACATTTGCTTCCCATCCCTGAACAGACAGCAGGAGGAGGGACTGGAAAACAAAGCTTAGTTTGCACAGGAGACATGAAGTCCTTGAATTATGGCAGCTTTGGGGATTTCTGAAAGCACATTTAGATCAGGCACATGCTGGGCTTGGATGTGAAATTATCAGTATCACTCCTCCTGGGTTGCTTTTTTAACCACAGGTCAGGGAGTCACTTACAGGAGTCCTCCCCAGCTCTCTATCTTCAGGGTACAGTATGCATGCTGGGATGCTGGCATCTGGGAGGTACCCCTCAAAGGCACAGCCAGGATTACACTGGAGCCCAGGCCAGGAAGCTAAGACATTCCCTTGGCTATTTGCTTATATTTGATGAAAAGGCTTTTAAGTATTTCATTAGAATATATAATAGGTTAACTGAATTAATGGTTATTGATTCAATGGAGGAATATGAATGTAGATTAGTGCACACTGTCATGGAAAAATGCCCCAAACATTGTAAAGTAGATAGAGAAAAGAAAAAACAAATTAGGGAACTATATACTATACAACCCCTTTTCAGAATACACTTAAAGAAAAGGTTTCCTCTAAAAACTGGGATGAGGCCAATTTTGGGCCTTCCATTTTCTATCCTCTACTTGTTTATATTCTTTGAAATTTTCCGTGAACATCTATATGTGTGATCTTGGGCAAGTTACTTGGCCTCTCTGGGCTTCAGATTCTTTTTTTCATCTTGGGGTTTCTCAACCCCCACTGCACATCAGGAATTCCTGGGAAGGTTTTAGAACACTGTGGTAGGGTGTGCAGAGGATCCCAGCTGATTCTGGTGAGCAGACAGGGTGGGAACAACCTGAGCTCAGGCAAAGTCTGTTCACTCCAGTTGGGAAGTCTCTGCACTCAGGCCCTGAAGGAGCTGGGGTAACTGATGTAGCTCTTTGAAAAGAAAAGTTTGAAAAGACACGATTTGAGTGGACCACCTCTTGGTTTTGAAAAGTGGTTGCTCTTTGCTCATAATAACCACTTTCCATTGGGATTTTCACTGGGCATTTGGGTGTAAAGAATATGGATTTTTAAAGCTGTCCAAATGACTATTTATGCAGCAGACCATAACTCCTCTCTGGATAAGCTGCAATGCTTTATCAAATAAATGATACACAAACTGTCTGAAGGGGCATTTACCTGAGGGACTGTTATTGTGTTTGCATTTTTTTGAGTCCTTATGGTTCACTGGGTAAATAATATCTTTTAACCAATTTTTAAATAGACATGCCTAGTGAGATGCCATCATATCAATCTTATCCACTCTCATATCCTTCAAAGAGGACTCTTCTAGATTTCTATTTTAAATTTCAATTTAGGGTAATTGATATTTAAAAATGATCAAAATTTTAAGTACTGAGTGTAGGGGCCTCCTTGGTGGCCTATGGGTTAAATCTTGGCGCTACCACCTCTCCATAAATGCCCACTTCTGGTGGCCTGAGTTCGATCCTCAGCTGGCCAGGGAGCTGACTCACATGGCACAGCAGACCTCTCCTGTTTTGCCCACTGCTCCCCTCAGCAAATCTTTCAGTAGATCTGCTTGTTCAGCTCCCCTTATGTTTCCTTTTAGCACCCTCTTACCCCCGGGCCTGCATCCTAGTTCTTCTAAATAAATATGGAGTGTAATGCAGGCATCTGGCACCTAGCTTTTTTTTCTTTTGGTAGATAAAAGACTGTAACCTTACTTTTTTTTTTTTTTTTTCCCCTGTGGAACAACCTCAGTGCTAAATTCGTGACATTGGAAGGCAATGGACCCTGATACTATTCTTAAATGAACATTCCTTATTTTTAAAAGGTGGGGAGTTGGGAGTATTGCAGAACAAGTAGAAGTTATTTAAATATGATTGTAAAATGAATAACATCTGGTTTCAGCATGAGTCGTGTCACTCCCATGAGAAATAGAACCAGGGACAGAGAATCGACACAGAGATCCCAACTGAGAAGAGGGGTGAAGTCAGTGGAGAATTACAAAAAGATTTAGAACTTCAGTAGGTAAGACCAACAACCATTCATGAGTCAAGGTTCTTAATGACAGATGCAGAATCCAAGCTAGTTTAAACAGAATAGGGCTTACCAAAGAGTGTTAATCAATTAAAGAATTTCTGGGAAGGCCATACAGGAGTGGAAGTGCAGCCAGAAGAAATGAGAAACGATACCCTAAGAGAGGGTTTTCAAAGTGTGTCCTGAGACTAGTAGTGTCAGCATCCCCTGGATACTTGGTAGAACTACAGACTCTCAGACCTCATTCCATATCCCCTGAATCCAGAACTCTGGGGATGAGCCCCAATTCTGTGCGCAAACAGTTGTTCAGCCAATTCTGATGTACAGTGAAGTTTGAAAACAACTGGTTCAGCCTGATTCTAGCAGCACCACAGCTGCTTCTTCCTATTCATTGGCACCTGTTAGGTTAGGGAGGGACTGGATGCCAGAAACTCTTCCACAGCAGCTGCAGAAGAACTAGATGAGTCTGCCAGTGTGGTTGCCTTCTAGAAGATCACATGGAGGCTGTGCCAGATGCCCACTTGCAGCTTAGGGACACCTGTTAAGTCTCCCTTAGGTAGAACCAGAACCACAGTCCATGCTTCAAAGAATTCTAAGAAATGTAATTCAGCTTCCCAGACTCTAGTACAGGAGCAAGCTAGAGGGGCTGGAAGGTGCATGGAGAGCCACCCTTTGTGCCTGCCCTCAACCTTATGCCCTCTGGTGGACATGAGTGTACCTGTGAGCCAGCCCTTTACAGAAGAGCAGGTGGAAGATGAAAACTGTCCAGGCTGGTCACCCTGCCCTACCTGAAAATGGGAGACAACACTCCCCAGGAAACCCAACTCTGGAAACTCTACCCTAGCCACTGCCTTGAAACCAGACTTTCCCCAGAGTTCAAGGAGCTTTAACTCAGATATGTTCTGTGTTCACTGTCACTGTTACACTGTTACTGTCACTATTTACTTTGAGGTAAAGAAAATAATTTTCGTTTTAGTTCTCATTATCAATTGTAAATTGAAGTAGAAGTTGTTTCTAATAGGACTGTCTTAGGGTGCATGTTGTTTCCTAATACTGAACAGCTAACCAAAGTACATCCAATTATTTGAATGCATTTACTTCTCATTGAAGCAAGATCAATGTAATACATCTTTATAATTAAACTATACTTGTCCTAGTAAATGACATTGCTATTGACCATAAGGTAGATAAGGGCAATGATGACCCACAGAAATCCATTTGCTTAGCAATGTCCACCCTACTCTGAGGTCTAGGCTATCAGAGAGTCTCTATGGACTCAATTGCATATTGCTTAAGGTCTCCTTCAACCTGACTGAGACATTTTTCTTGTGATTCAGCTTTCAATTCAGACATCACCTCCTTGAAGAGGTTTCTTTTTGAGCACCCCAAACTCCTGTTGGTCCACACAGAAGTCACTGCCAATTATATTGCCCTGTGTCCTCATCTCCCCTGAAATAAGGTCATTGTTTGTTGCCTGTCTTTCTATCTGAATGAAGGCCCCAGGAGGACAGTGACTTGTCTGCCTGGTGTCTTTTTACCTTCCCTTCCCAGAAATAGGCCCTCAGTAATACTGTGGAAAGAATGACCAAGTGGACTGGCTGACTTCAAGACTGCAACACTAAGGCCATCACTGTGGTGGGAAGCTGTGGCCTGCCCTGCAGGTACAAGAGGTGGCTTTGGGGCATGTGGTTCCTCTACAATGTAGGGTTGTTCAGTTTCTCCAGGGGTTGCCTGAGCAGAATCAAAGGTGGAGGGACCCCATGGAAGAGGCATCTCAGATGTTCACTTAGAGAGGATTTCTTCTGGATCAGAATTGTTGCTGCCTCCAGGCAGCCCCTGCGAGTGGGGACTGGATGCTTTCAGAATCAGTGAGAAGTTAGATCCAATGTCTTCATGACATGGTACTTATTACTTCTAGCAGAGACCAGAGCACTAGGTATCTAACCCTGGGACTCAGTTGAAATGAGCTGTCCATGACCAATTTGAAGAGACTATTGTTTTTCATAGGCAGGCTATGTTTTCTCATTGATATCTGCTTGTTGAAATTATGTAAAAAATGTGGACATTAATTTAGTATCTATTTATGAATCATAGCTTCACATTCTTGAGAAATGCAAAAGGCAAAGCAAACCTTATCTAGACTTGATATTCTATTTTACCTATGAAAGCAGCAGAATGTCAGGGAACAGCGGGAATCCACCAGCAATTCACTTTTCAGTGCCTTTAGTGTCCTCTGTTAAATGAGGATGCTGAGATTATAGCTTCTTGAGATTTTTGTGACAATGTCATGAACATGTAAAACTAATCAGGTCTAATTCAGAATAAGTGCTCAGCTATTATCATTACTTCGTAGCAAACCCCAGAGCCTAAGGTAATGGTTTTCTCATGAGATGGAACTAACTAGGCACTTAGAACATGACCCAACTCCTAGTCAAAAAGAATTCTACTCCTGTAGCTAGTCACAAGTTTGTCTGGGTTGTGTACCCCAGGGTTAGTATCCCTTAAAATTCTGAGGTTCACTCAGAACCTCAGAATGTGACTATTTGGAAATTGGGTGTTTGTAGCTGTCACTTGTCAAATTCAAAATGATCATACTGATTAGGGAGGGTTCCAATGCACTGACCAATGACCTTGCAAGAAAAGGAGAATGTGGACAGAAACACAGAAAGGAGAAGTACTTGTGAAACACACAGAGGGCAGGCAGCCACAGGAAGACAGGCAGGGGTTATAGTGATGCCTTTATAGCTCAAGAAACATAAGGCATGCTGGCAACCAGCAGAAGTTGAAAGAGACAAGGAAGGACCTATGCCTAGATAGAATGTAACGCTGCCATACCTTGATTTTGGGCTCTAGAATGGTGAGACTTATTCGGTTGCATACTCCCCCTCACTTTGTGGTAAGCTGTTATAGAAACCCCAGAAAACTAATACAATCACTTAGTAGTGATTGCAACACACAATACTAGGCAGAACTTGTTCTCTGCCTTCAGCTAAATTTTGGACTTTTGTATTCTTGGACTTTTTAAGCTTAAATGAGATTAGTAGTCTTTAGAGTTTTGATAAATGGTGTGTAGTTGACACCTTATTGGGTTAGTAGGCATGAGAGTACATTAAGGAGGACAACTGAAAAATCTATCAATCTCACTTGTTCTCAGAAGTTTCAGCAGCAGCAGCTGCAGCTGCAGCATCAACAGCCACTTTCCTATGACTCACAGGTGTCAGAGTAGTACTGCTTGGTGAAGCTCTTTAATGGTATAAGATGCTTATCATAGAACCATAGTGAAAAACCAGCATCACCCAATGTGATGTCCAGGTACCTGTTACAACACAGCCCTACTTTTAGCCCTGTGCCCTGCCTGCAGGGGTGTCTGTGGGACACAGAGCTGACACCCCTACCATGCTGAGCCTGCTGGTCACCAGCTCTTGGCAGAGTGTTTGTTACAGCTAGTGAGAACAACTGAGAGCCTATTGCTTTTGGAATCAGATCAGCTTCTAAAAACAAGCGGTAGTCACTGAATGAGAGACATCTTGAGTGGAGAAAGATGCAGATGCAATTGGAGAAAAGCAGGAAGGCAAAGTCAAGTATTTCTTATTTCTCAAGCTTATGGTCTGGGTTGTAACATTTTAATAAAATGGAAAAAGTAGACCCATTCGTAAAACCAGCTGACTGTTTCTAGGCTCCAATAGAGCCCTTGGCTTCCAGATAGCAAAGACCTTTTCTCTTTGAATTTCATGGTAGGCATAAGGGTGGCTGACAAGGGAGGAGCCAGGATGACCTTGAAAAAAGTGCAGCTGCCCACTCTCATAGTACAGTGGCAGGCTACAAAATCAGTATATAAAGGTCTGTTTCATCCTTATTTGCAAACAATGAGTTAGACAAGAAAGAAATCAAGAAAACAATCCCATTTATATCTTATAAAAAAAGAATTTAGTGCCTAGAAATTAATAAAGGAGGTGAAAGACTGGTGTAATAAAAAATTATAAGAAACACAGAAACAAGGAAATACTTATGGGTGAAGAGAAATAACATTGTTTAAATGGCCATCTTACCCAAAGCAATGTAAAAATTTTAATGCCAAAATTCTTACAAATTTCTCCCAGGACATAGAACAAACTTATAGAAATATGTATATGACCAGAAAGACTCCAAAGAGCCAAAGCAATTCTGATAAAAATGAAGGAGGCATCATCACACTCCAAATTATACCACAAAGCAATAATAACCAAAAGCAGCATGGTATTAAATAAAAATAGACACATTGATAAATGGAATAGATTTGAGAACACAGCAATAACACCACACTTATGTGGATGATTAATTTATGATAAAGTAGTCAAGAATATGCAATGGAAAATAGGAAAGTCTCTTCCAGAAATGGTATCAGGAAACCTGCATAGTCACATGTAATGAAGGAAAGCAGACCACTACCCACATCATTTACAAAAGCTAACTCAAAATGGATTAAGGACTTGAATGTGAGACCTGAAACCATGACATATATAAAATAAAACACCTCTGTGACACTGGTTTCAATGCCTCATTGGATACTTGACTCTAATGACAAAGAAATGAAAGCAAACACAAACAAGTGGAATATCAAGATAAAAGCTTCCTAACCAGTTGAAAATAAAAGCTACCATTAAAACAAAAAGATACCCTACAAAGGAGAAAATTGTTTATATGTCATACATACAAGGAAGGGGCTTATATCCATTCTACAAAGAATTCATGCAATTCAACAATAAGAAAACCATTAACCTAATCAAAACATAGGCAGACAGGAAGAAAAAGAAAAATACTGGATGGTTTCACTCATAGAGGAGCATAAAGGACCGGGGGGTGGGGGAATAATAATAATGAACAACTATATATCAGACACATTTTACGGGGGTGGGGTGAGAATGGGATCAAAAATGGGAGGGGGAGAGTGCATGGGACTGTGGTGATGGCACACGGGTGAATTGGTGATGGGAAGCCCATGGGGATTACAACTGAGGGGGAAAAGGTACAAAATGATGTAAAAATAAACTATTATATTAAAATAAAAAATAAAAAAATAAATGGCAGAAGACTTAAACAGGTGTCTCTACAAAGAACTTGTATAGCAACAAGCATATGAAAAACCACTTATAATTTATTTCATGGAAATGTAAATCATAGCTACAATGAGACACTACCTCATACCTGTGAGAATAATCCATATAAAAAAGACTGGAAACAAGTCTTGGTAAGGTGTGGAGGGAAATTAACCCTTGTATGTTATTGGCAGGCATATAGACAGGCTCATCCTCTTGGGAAACCAGTATGGAAGTTTGTAAAGCTAGAGCTACACTATGATTCAGAAATCCCTCTTCTAGGTATTTATTTAAATAATACATGACTCTAATTTGAAGGGATACATATACTCCTATATTCAATGAAGCACTATCTACAATAGCCAGATTCTGGAACAACATAAGTGTTCAATAAAAGACAAGTAGATAAGGAAATATGGTGTATATATACAATGGAATCCTACTCAGCTAAAACAAAATAAAATAAATTTGAAATCTTGCCATTTACAACAACATGTATAGAACCAAAGGGTTTTATGCTAACTGAAATAAGTCAGAAAGAGGTTGCAATATTAAAAGCTAGGTGGAATATTAAAAATCAAAAGGAACAGACAAAACCAAACCAAACTCAACCCTAGAAATAAGACTGAGACTACTAGAAGGGTGACTCTAGAGACTGAGATTGAAGCAGTAGAAAGGGGGTCCAGTGGGACTATGGCAGAGGAGTACTAGGACTTTGTTGTGGTGGTCACGGTGTGTAGCATAACATATATTAGTAGATGTGTGAGACTATTCCCACTATTCCCCCAAAACATATATTGTTGTAAGCCAGTATTACCTCAATTAAATAAAAAATAAAGCTACCGTGGTTGATAATAAAACAAATCTCATGAAAATGTTCTTGTCACAGATTCAGATTAGCATCATCTATTGCATCTGAGCATTGGTAAGGTGATCCTTTTCATGGATATTTCTCTCCAGGAAAGTTGATCAATTCTGGGATTCTGTGCTAGACTGGACTTAGCAAGTGGTACCGAACACACATTATGGGGAACACATAGTCTTAGCCTTAATGTCATATCCAAGGACATACTTAGTTACTAATATGTTGCTCTATAATCTCCATACAATCTCTGGAGAGTCAGCGATGGACTGGACATTGCAAACCTGAGCAGAGAACAGAACCAAAGCAGTAGATCTACCAGTCCTCAGCCTATCTCTGACCTGGGCTTTCTGCCTATTTTGTACTCACAGTGGCCCCTGTTCTCTTAATCCTGCTTGCTCCAGGCCTTTATTACTCACTACTCTCTTCATCTACCATCTTTATTTTTTAACATTTCATTTAAACCTATATTTGTAGCATCTAAAATGTTGATCCAAGACCATGTTCTAGTGACATGGGGATAGCCCATAAAAACAAAAGGCAAAGAGAAATCCCTACCATCTTAAAAAAGAATGGAGTTTTTTTCCAACATTCTTTATTATATGAGTATATTTATATATATTTACATACCTTAGGTATGTATAAACACAGGGGTGGCAATGCAATGGATATTTTAGTTTACTTTGTTCTTTTACTATTCAATGAATGTCTGCAAATGACTTGTAATAACCCTCTCTCCACCCACTTTTTTTTTTTTTACAGTGTTTTGTCAATTGTTTTCTCTGTGACATCTGGGACAACCACCTGCCCTTTGGTGTGTGATTCAGTTCCACATCTGAGAAGTGGGAGCACTTCTGGAGCCCTTTCAGAGTCACACCCAATCATTTCTCCATAGGAGATATGATTGCACAAAGGATGGCTGTTCCAGACAGAATTATGTCTCTCTCAAAATTTTGTATTGGAGTTCTAACCACACACATCACAAAATGTAACTGTATTTGGGGATAGGGCCTTTAAGAAGTCATTAGGGTACGTCCAAAGCCAGCAAGATGGAAAGGGGATTTGGACAGACATACAGAAAGAGAAGATGAGGTAAAGATAGAGAAAGGAAGATCGTTATTGAGTGGGTCTCCTGAGTCCAATTTCCATGTGTGTGTGAGGGTTTCCTCACACCAATAAGCAACTCTTGGTACCAGCAGGGTATCTGAGAATTCAGCTCAATTCTGACCTACTTGGAAACAGCACTGAGTCTACAGGTTAATGACTCAGTATCCAAGACAGCCCTATGCTTAAGAGACCAGTCACCAAGTCTGTTACCTGGGTTTTTGACCAAACTGCTTCCTCGTGGAGGTTCCCACACTCCTCTCCTCACACTTCAGGGACCAGCCCTAAGCTCAGGTTATTATCTGTGCTTCTGACAAACTGGTTACAAATTAGAGAATGCTCAGACTCAACTACCTTCTTAGGTTTGATTAATTTGCTGGAATCACTCATGATATGGGTTATTTTTCTTTAGGTATCCCAAGGAGCTCTTACATTGTTTACATTTTTTATTCATTTTTCTCTGTTCTACTTTGTTCACCACTGCTCTCAAGCTCACTAATTTTCTTCACTATTTGCATCTACTGTTGAGGCCCTACCCTATAATGTATTTTTAAATTTTGTTGTAGTACTTTTTAGATATATTATTTCTAGTTGTAATGATCTCATATTTCCTCCATCTTTATTGTATTACTGTTTTAGATCATCCGTTGCTTTTCTTAATTTACAATGCATGATTATACCTTAACTCCCTAATAAGCATATTCCGCAGTTCTGTTGAATTGAGACTTCTCTGAGGGGTTTTGGTCCAGAATTTTTGATACATTCTTCTGTCTCTTTGTTTTTAGCTTTTATGGGTGTAATAAGGAGTTCACTTTTATCTTAATAAACTGACTTTATACCTATTCTACAGAAGCTGGATATAAGCCTAGGTTTTATCCAAGATCTTTAAATGACTATTACTTCAGACAACGTCTTTGTACCTATTCAGTTGGCCAGGTAACTGGTCCCAGTAAGGGGCAACAGGTAAGAAAGAATCAGGGTAATAGGCCATTAAAAGTTTGCCTGAGGCCCTCCTTGGTGGCGCAGTGGGTTAAAGCACTGCACTAAGAAGCTAAAGCCACTTCCTCATGAGTTCGATTCCCGCCTGCCCTGGAGGTGACCACATGGCGTGGCAGACCTCTCCTGACCTGCCCGCTGCTCCCCTCAGCAGTGTACTTCGTTGATCTGCCTGTTCTGCTCCCCACTCTGTCTCTGGTGAAGCCTCTCGCTGCCCCTGAGCCTCTGGCCTGTACTCCAGTTCTGTATGCATAAATAAATAAATCTTAAAAAAAAAAAAAAAAACAAAGTTTGCCTGAAGTGAGCACCAAGAGTTCCAACTCCCTACAGTGCTATGGAACCCAAGTTGTGCACTGGAGATCCACCATGATCCTCTCATGGCCCAACTCCTAGGCCAAAATGATTCCTTTGGTCTTGTGCTAGCCTTGATTTCTATGCTGAGGTTGATTGTACATGTAGTGCCACCTGAGGACTCTAGCTGAGAGAGGGCTACAAAATGGAAATTGTTTACTTTGCTTTGCAAATACAGCCTAGTCCTGAGCTAATACAGAGCTCCTGTTAATAAGGTCCCAGTGCTAAAAGATCTAGTTAGTGAGAGCATTCATTTATTGGCTCACTTTTGGTCCCAGGTGTGGGTAAGGTAGGTGCTTGGTACATCACAGCTTCAGGTTGCAAATAATACCCTCTTCTATGAGGAGACATAGGTGATTCAGCTCTCCCCACTCATTCAGGCTTCAGCTCTGTGCACCCCTTTTCCCTGCATTATCGCTTGGTTTTTAAAGTCCCTGATATGCACATGTGCCCTTGAATCAACGCAGCAGCAGGTCTTTGAACAGTAGCAGCCCCTCCCTTTCATAGACACTACTGCCCCTGTATTGCTCTAAACACAGTGCAATTAGAATTTCTCCTACCCCTTACCTTCATGTCATTACTTCTGATGTATGTGATGGTTTCCGTTTATCTTTCAGGGGTTGTTGGCTTTGTTTTGTTGTAATTTGGTTGTGAATTGTGGAGGAGGAAAGCTCAGCATCTTCATTCTGTCACCTTCTTGCCAGACACCTAGTTATAAGAGTTCAATGACAAGGTATTCATTTCACCCAGGAGGATGTTCAGGAAGCTGTGAACATGGTAATTTCTGGATAGTGAGACTATAAACATTTTTTCATATTTGTATTATCTAGTTGTACTGGTTATCTATTGCTATATAATATCACTGTAAACTCAGTGGTGTAAAATAAACACACAATTATCTCAGTTTCTGTAGTCTGGAGTCCAGTCACAGCTTAGCTGTATCTACTGCAGGGCTGCAGTCCAGATGCTGACTGGGGTTGTGGTCTTGTCTGGGTCATGAGTATGAAAGAATCCACTTCCGTGTCAAACAGTCCTTAGTAGCATTCCAGTTTCTTGGTTGTAGTGATATAATATGGCAGAGCAGGTCCCAAGGGGAGGGACATCACAAAAACATGAACCGAAGAGGCTGTCTGCCACACTCCCTTTCTGGTAATAATGTCTAGGGTATATTATATCTGCTATAATAATACATATATATTTTTAATACTGTATTTATTTTCAAAAATTTGGAAAAAGGGGGATTATTTATAATACCCGTAAAATGTACTAGATTTTATAAAAATAATTTAAGTTGGGCTCTGTTCTAATCATGTTTCCTAAAGTTAAGATATGTTCAATAAAGCTAGTAGGAAAGACAATGCCTATTTTGTTTTCAAAAAGACAACAGAACCCTTACCTTAAATAGGTGGGAGGATTAAAGATCACAGAAATGTACTCATTTCGATAGGGGTCATCTCTAGAAGAGGCTGCCTTCTGCCCAGCTCATCAAGCCTTCAAAGATCTGGGTTGGTTTTAGAAAATCCAACAACTGGAATTTTGGTTATGAGTTTTCAACATCAAACTTGAAGGCCAGCTCCATGATGGTGTGGTAGGAGACCCCAACCACAAAATGGAAAACGTGGGTTCTGGCCTAGAAGAAATTCTTTCTGTAGTGTCAAAAAGAAATTTAAGCTCCTTGAGTTTCAATTTTTGTATATTAGAAGTGGGAATAAAAATGATACTTGTATCAGTTTCTTCTTTACAGGCAAATAGGTGACATAGATCAGCCCCCCCCCCCCCACACTCTAGCTCATTGTCTGGCTCAGCGGCATGAACTTTTTCAATGTTTACACTGGTTCACTTCAAGACCCAGCGCTGAGTCTCAAAGGATTTCCCTTCCGCACCTTGTTGCCACTGCTTCTTGGTTCAGGCTCTCACATGGAATGATAAGCAACTGTAAATGTAAAGGATCAACTACTTCTTGTCTTTAACAAACATACTAGTCCTTTGGAAAGGGACAAAACTCAAACCCAGCCATGCGGTCAGTTTCTTTTCCTTAGGAATTTGGAAGTGGGGCTCCAACAGTAGCTGACACAAAGATAGCCTCACCCTAAACAAACCACCATTCTCCCTCTTCATCTTGCTGGGTTCCTCAAAAGAGGAGACTGAAGTATTGGGAAGGAAATAGGACTGATGACCCAGTCCTCCTCTCATCTATTCAATCAGCTATTCCACTCATTCTGTCATTTGTCCAGGAAGCAGGCATTGGTCTAAGGGTTGCAGGAAGATTTTTGTTTGATGTTTCATTTAATCTTTAAAACAACAGCACACCTATTTGGCCTTCTAGAAGATCAATGATCACATGTCTAGAAGTAGATGACATTTTGCAGATTGGAGAGACTAAGGTAAAGCAACCTGCCTAGTTTCAGCTGTAAAGGGGGAAATCAGGAGTCTGAGTTAGGTTTAATTTCAGAGCTTCTACATTACCCCCCGGGGCCCCTTCCCAAAGACACAAAGAATGGTAGTGCTTGTTCTCCCATCCCACAGAAACGGGTCCTTTTGGGATTGGCAGGAGGGTCCACGCTTCTCAGTAATTCTGAGGGCGATGCAGTACCCAGAAGTAGACACAAGGTGGCAGAGAGCCACAGGGCACATAGCTACCCTGGTGAGCACTGGGTATGGTTTTTGCTCCTGCATCCTACATTAAGAAAAGGATATGTACAATTATAAACCCAAACCCTGATTCTTTTGACTAAGAAAAGGACATAAACTAGTATTTATATATACCCAAGTTAAAAATGTTTCATAAATTACTACAAGAAATAGAGAATTGCAGAGTGAATAATGAGAATAATGAGAGCAATTGATATGCATCAAGGCAAAGATTATCTCAAAATTGTCTTTTAAAGTAACTATGGTCCTTTATATGGAACATTACAACAACTTATCATTGAATGGTATTGTAATGCCCATATAAAAAAGTAGACCTCTTGACAGTCTTTTCCTTTTATTGGAGGGAAAAGTAGCTTTCTTCTAATTATGGAATAGGAAGCATATATAAGCTCATGTTATAGGTAAGAAGCACTTTGATGATGTTTTATGTTGTCTTAGTACTAAGACTCTAAACCATGTTGTGTTTCTCCAACTATAGGCAAAAGGAGACTTTTTTTTTTTTTGCCTAAAGAGAAAAGGAAGAAAACCTATGGATCTAGTTTAGCTGGTCCAGGGAGCCCTTATTAAGCTTACCTCACTTGATAAGTACTGTGATCTACAAGAGGATATTAATTTTCTTTTTCCAAATTAGTCTGGAAAATTGAAGATTCTCTGACTTTATCATAATGGAGTCTAAAACATTCTACTTATGCGTTATATCACTGGTCATTTAACAGTGGTGTGAGAAACATTCAAAAGAAAAGAAACCAAATTGCAGTTCAATGAAGAAATGAAAGACTGGAGATAAAGGGGACCATAGCAGTGAAATACTTCCTGCCCTGTAACTCAGGACCAGGGAGGCAGGTTGGTTTACCCCGCGTTTAGTGCCTTATTAAAGTGGATTTAATCTCCAGATTGATCACTTTCCCTCTAGATGGCTGGATATATTAGGAATGTGTTGTCCTAGGCAACCCTGATTGTCTACCAATAAATCCTCTGATATAGATAAGGACACACATTCTATCCACTCTTGGGGTCATGCTTTTCTCTGCATCATGCAGACAATGTTTCCTTGACAAAGAGATCAGTAGTTGATGTTCACCAATGAGATCCAAGGAGTCTCAGCTCTTTGTAGAAGACTCTAGAGGAGAAGTTTTAGTAACAAATTATATAATATGAAGTTATGTTTAAGGATTCCTGTGGCAGTTTGGTTTGCCACACTTGGGAGTCTAGAGGAAGGTAAAAGGTTGCACCCAAATTATGGAGAAGCCATAATCCATCATGCAATACCCAGGGAGTCACCGAGTGACTTTAAATAGAATAATATAACCATCTGAAGGCATAGAGGCTGATGGGGAGATCAGTTCAGACACATTTACAGAAATCCAGGTGAGAAATACGGGTGCTCTGAAGTAAGGCAGCCATGGTAGGAGAAGGGGGTGGACGCCAAGAGCTTTAGGAAGTAGATTCCATGGGCCTGGTGACCACCTAGCTAGTGGGGTTTGATGTAGTGATGTATCAGTCCTATTGGAGAGAACTGATCAATAGCAACTACTATTGCATTTGAGGATAGCTAAGAGAGCTGTTACTGAGGAGGAGAGCATGACATACTTGGAGTGAGGACTAAATCTTTTATGGTGCAACCAGAGGAAAGGTAGAAGCAGTTAGACCGACATGAAACAGGAGTCCTGGGCTGCCTCACAACAGAACTTAATTCCTGACAGGACCCCCTGCCTCCCTATCCTCCACAAAGACAGGATGAAGGACCCTCAGAAGACCTGCTTGCTGTCCAATGAGTTTCTTTTCTTTTATCCCCAGCAGCCTGACTTGGTTCAATGCTGTAATGGACAATCCAACCTGAACATGGATACCTACAACTTAACTGGTTACCCACCAGTCCTGCTGTCTTCCAAGCTCACTTGATACCATTCTTGTGAGATTAGCTATGTGCTCTGGGGGAGGGATGGGAACTGGCAATAAAAACCAATCTGATTTCAAGAAAGAATAACCTTACTCTTAGCAAAATAGCTGACATTTAGAAAATGCTTCCACAAGCATGATGCTGTCATTTCCTCATCTCTTGCTATTATTCCAAGAATAATAGGCTTGGGGAAAGTAGTTATGAATTTTCTGTGTCTTTCATTCAAGAAGTTTCTCTCTTCTGGTCAATGAGTCACATGACTTTTATGTAACTAGAGCAGGGTTGTTGGGTTCTTTCTGGGGTCTGCAATCTACTGACAGTTTCTGGGGTTTGCAAGCTTTGCTGGTCTCTAACTTTCATAATTTGTGTTAACTGTACAAATCCTTGGCATCAATAAAACTCAAGGTTGCTCATATGTGAAGATTTCTGGGTGTAGCACAGAATTGTTCATAGTTAGACTTAGAAGATGTTTTATGTAAATGGTTCTGGAGCTGTATTTCCATGGTGGCAGAAACAATTTCTTTTCCTTGACTGCATCATCTCAATTTCTGTGATATCTTTTTCTGATGTAGGAGATATTGGCTAATAGTAGTGGGCTGAAAAGAAGAAATTTAAAAAGGCTAGATATATAAAGTAGCAGTGCATTTGTATTCTTTGGCTTTCCCTCAGTAGTCTGGGGCTTCCTCAAAGAAATGGCAGAAGTCAGCAAATGGGGCACTTTGGAAAGGCACCTTGAGAATCTTATCAAAGCTACAGCCTGAAGTGCTGTGGCAGGTAAATAATTTTATGCTTGTTAACCTATCTACTGAAGTCCTGAGACTTACTGGCCAAAGCCACAGCCCAGAGAATGCAAACAGCCACACTGCAAGGACACAGAAGTTCAGACTTTCTAGTAATACATTTTCTTGGCAGTGCCTGGAACCTAAGAGTCCTTGTTTGTTCTACTGGAGACAGTCAATCTCCCTCCTCCTTTCCCCCTTCTTTGGGTGGGAGTGATTTCCCATGTTTAACAAGCAGCTGTGGATTCTCTGGCTTTTCTTCTAAAAGATCTGTCTTCCTGGTCAATGAGTCACATGACCTATACATAACTGGGCAGGATTGTTGGTTGCTTGTGTGACTCTTCTGAGTTCTGAAGATCCCTGGCCTAACCCTAGCCATCATGCTTGTAGTAGGTTAGTGTGACCCAGGGGCACATGGGACAGTGTATCACCATACTTCAGTAGCAAGGGCATCCTTAGAACTGGGCTTCTCTATCTTTAGTTGAGCAAAGTCTAGAATGTGTCAGGATCACTCTGGACCTAAAGGATTTAATGTGTCTTATAGTTCCTATACCATCCTAGTAAGAGATTGTTCCATTTGTATAAAAGTCAGGTACATCTCGAATTCCCTAGAATGTATTTGTCTTCCTAAGATAACCTCAGGTGAAGGGTACATTGATGGAAATGTCCCACTGGGACAAGTGGCTTTGGTTAAGTTTACTTTCTCTCTACAAGAAGGGTTATGTGGTAGATGAATAAGGGTAGGGACTGGCGCCAGAAGGGCTGGGTTCTCAGTCTGGCTTTGTCACCTAATAACTGTACGACCTTGGGCAAGTTACTTTATCTCTTCTGTATCCTCATTTGTAAAACAGGGAGTGTACTAGCATACAGATACCTCATAGATTTATGGAAATAATGAATTAATGTCTATAAAGTATTCAGAATAGTGGGTGGTACATCACCAAGTGCTACATATGGGTTTTCTTAAACTCCCTCCAATCAATCAGAACAGTATATGAAATAAAATGGGCGTTCTGCAAAAGCAGGGTCTCAGTAATTTACAGTAGTGACAAAACATAGTGGCCAAGGAAACCTGTCATTGGCAAGGCTACCCCACAATGTAATGGAGTAATTCTGAGACAATCAAAACTTCAGTTACTTTATTTTAAAAATGTGGTTATAACCCAAGTGTCCATCAATAGATGAATGGACAAGTAAGAGGTGACATAGTCACACAGCGGACTGAAGCTCTGACATGTTATAACATCGATGAATCATGAAAACATTGTGCTAAGTGAAATAAATTCATCACAAAAGGACAGGTACTACATGATTTCACGACATAAAACAAGTAGAAAAGGCAAATGTTTAGAGATAGAGAGTAGAATAGAGACCACTGGGGCCAGGGGATGCGAGAGATGAAGAGCTATTGCTTGATGGTTAGTTTCTGTTTTCAGTGATGAAGTTTTGAAAATGGATAGTGAGGAAGGTAAATATTGTGAGTGTACTTAATGCCACAGAATTATACCCGGAAATAGTTAAAGTGTAAAATGTATTTTACCACAACTAAAAGAAATCAAATTTAATGAAAGTAGTCAAACAAATAGAGAAATAATTTAAGATAAAAAATAAAGGGCACTCACTATAAACTTTTATAGTCCTTGGGGCTACAAATATGGGTTACCAGAAAAATAGGGTGGTGACATTAGCCCAGAAGTCCTTTCCAGCTCCAACCTGCTATGAAGTAAACATTCCTTTCCCTCAAGGACATTCATGCCCTGTGGCTTCCGTGATAAAACTTGAGACAAATCTCCCCAGTGCTCACTCCCTCTCCTGTTGCCACAGCACTCCTGCCTACATTTGGCTCCACCTGCCCAGTCTTTCTCAAGAGCCTTCCACAGCTTTTTTTGTGCACGGTTGTGTCACTATGTCATAAGCCCCTTGATGAACAGGGCGTGTATGTTCTCTTTTGCCTCCCATTTCCTACAGACCCTGACTTGGAATGAGCCAAATAGGTGCTTGATGTTTCCCCTGCATGAGAAACGAAGAGTATCTGACTGCATGAAGTGTGAGACTTGGGCTTTGAAAACTTCTAACATTCTCACTGAAATGAATACATCTTACCATGTGGCCCAGAAGGAAGACAGACAGACAGTCAGACACAGACACAGACACAGACACAGACACAGACACACACACACAGGGCTATCATTACTATGCAGCTTGAGACTTCTGATTTGATTCTTAAAAATACTTGTAGTCACATTGATTATGATACCCATGATTTCTTGTTTGAAAAACATTAGGAGACTGGTTCTTGTATGTGTCCAGCATTTATCACTAGGGGGAGCTGGTAAGTCAGGCTGCACAGGAGAATGGCAGAAGCCCATTACCAAAACAGCCAAGTTGACTTCAGGATGCCAGCAGGCTCTCATAGCCTCTATCATTTAAAAGTCTCCCCCCCAAGCAAATGAAACATTGGTCTCATTCAGACTGTAGTTGAACAACCTCTGTTTAGTTGAAGAAACTTCCTTGAAACATTTAGTCAAAAAAATTTTTAATTGAAGTAACAATGGTTCATAACAGTAAGTCCAGTGTACATCATAATAAATCATACATATATGTACATCACAGTAAATCATACATGCATATGCACATACTGTGTTTGCCTTCCTTAATTCCTTCTCGCATTGTAAAGGAGCCATTTGAATGTGTTGTGTGCTGGTTGTCGGATTATTGATTCAGTATTTTGGACTCTTCTTCTGGACCAGCACGGAGCTCATCACTTCCCTTTTTCTACAACTGCCTTTCAGATGTGTGACCGATATCCTTGAGACTTCATGTGAATATCATGGAGAATCCCTTGCACCAGGTAGCTTCCACACTGCACTGCGCCAGGCACCTTCCACTCAACCTAAGAAAACGATGCATGCCACTTTGGTTGTGGGAGAATAAAATGAAACAGCAGCTGAGGTTGACCCTGATGATTCTGGCATCTATGCAGAGAAAACTTTCACAGCATCCAAGGTCAGCTGCACTAAGGACTCCCTGGTCTGCTCTGGGCTCTCTCCTTAAGCAGATGTGAGAAGTTATCTGCCTTAGCTCTAGCAGACCTTCATTGTCTCCAGAAAGAAGCCACAGGCCATCAGGTATTCCAGCCTTATGTAAGGCCAAGGTGGGTGGATAACCATATCATCTTCTGTGCCTCAAAGTGTTGCCTGTAACATATTTCTTATGCCTTATCAGCTCTGTTCTCCTAGAAGGGTGTTTCTCATGCCTGACCAAAGTGATAATACAGCGAGCTCACCTTTCCAGTGGAACCAGAACATAAATGCCTCAGTATTATAATTCAGTAAATTGCTTATATCCATGGTAAGCCAGGGGGTTCAAATGTCCTTAAGCAATGAGGAATACCTTAATAAGTGGTAAAGCCAACTTGCTCTCTCCTAATGCCCCCAGCCTGGCACCAATGATGCCCACGTTCCATGTGACATGTTAGACTGGAATCAGCTTCCAAAGAGTAAGGCCCAGAGACTGAGCAAAGCTTACTTGGTCAGACTGCCTCAGAGCAATTTATTGGGCAAGAATTCAGCAATGATAGTGGAGCTTTGCCTCTTTGCCACAGGAAGCAGCCAAAGCCTGTGGTGAAAATACTCCTGCCACTGCCTTCGATTTATCAGTAGGAAGCCAGAGGTAGTGGGGACCGAATTCCCTGACTGCTTTCTGATATAGGATCCTTAGTGAGGACAGGCTGGAGAAATCTTGTTCTTGCCTCACCTTGTTATGCCTCACCACGATCCTCAAAAATATTAACTAAAGCTAGGTGTAAGAACTTTGTGACATTCTTTTCTTTCAACTGCTACCACATCTGTAATTTCCAACAAGCTGCAATTTTCTGTCTATTACTTAAGTTTAGTCACTGACTGCTTTGTGGAAGGTAATTTAAGTTAGAAGCTCCCTTATAGTGACAATTGCGTGGCATAATGGGATGGCTGAGGATTTAAGTGAGGTCTCCAATGTGGAAAAGGTTCTGCAAACACCAGCTAACTCGGGGAGGACCAGATTACTACCTCTACCCTTTCTCACAGATATCCATGGAGGTTAACAGAGGGATGTCTTTTTGAGCAACCCCCAAGTCCTGGCTAGAGTTATTATTGGGGGAGGAAGTCACTATGACAGATTCATGACATTTTTTGCTTGAAAATCCTTTACTGTTATCTATAGTCTAGACTTTTGACGTGGTTTTGTAGTTTTTCTGACTAAAGAAGCAGGTTTTGTTTTCCAATCTTCTTGACTTGCTTAGACCAACAGAATGCCATAAAAATGAAAAGGTGTGAGCTCTGAGCCCAAGCCCCAAGAAGCTTTGTGTGCTTGTTCTTCTTGCACCTTTGTAATGAGGTCATGGTGGGCTATCCAGATGGAAGGCCATGTGCAAAAAGAGAGATGAATCACTGCCTGATCAAAGCCAGCCCCAATCAGTTGACAGCAAAGAGTGAGAGTGGTTGTACAAGGTCAGCAGAATTGCCTCCTTCACTACCAGCTATATGAGCAATAAATGCTTATTGCCATATGCTACTGAGGCTTTGAGGTCTGTGTGTGACATAGCATTATTGTGGTGACAGATAACTGGCACATCCACTTAGAATTCAGAGTGACACTCCCCTTGTAGAATTATTAGAGGTAATTTTCATCTTCATCAGGGCATCTTTCATTCTTTCATGGGTCTTCAGCTTTTCCCCTGTATTTAATATTTTGGTAGAAACCAGAGAATGTTCACAATAAGAAGTGACAAGTCATTCTTTATTATCAATCAGAACAATGGCGGAAGAGGCAAAGCCAAGGAAACGTGATACTTATGTGTATATTTCCATACTTTGGATAATTGGAATTTCCCTACCAAGAGAGGAGAGCAGGTTGTGTAGTTAATATTTATCATGTTGGTGTCTGGCTACAACCTCTTTATATAAGGATGTCATTATATATACAGATCATTGAAAAGTAATCTTTATAAGACTTTTGGGGGTATTGACAATATTTGGCTTCCCTATTTTCAGTGTGGATTAGTAAAAACACAGATAAGATTCTGGCAAAACAAATTAATGAATCAGTGATTTTAGGGTTATTGGTATTCTGAGCAAGAGTTCTTACACCCTGACACATAAAGGTAAACAAAAGTACACTGTTCTACTTTTAAAAATATTTTATAGACCAGAACATATAGAACTTATAAAACAGACACCAAGCTTCTATGTATTTGCCTATATATTTAGTCATGACTGAGTGAAGCATGAGGAGGAACTTCATTAATGTGTGTTGGTCATTCAAGGTTTGTCATCAGTCAATGTCAGCAAGTGTACATTCGGTAAGTGAGTCTTGTCTCTCAGAGTTTAATTTATAGAAGGGGGAGCACATAAACAAATTGACTGCAGTTTCCCATCAAAACACTGATTTCTCCTCCCTCTTCTCATTCATCTCTACATAGTCTCTGATCCCAGAATTATGGAAATATTTGTCTTTAGGCAGAAGATGCCTGAGTAGGTCCCTGGTCCCTGGACCTTCCTTACTGGTACCTCTGTCTCTCCTGGGCCTTGGCATGGGCATCCAGAACCACCAGGTCCTGGCCCTGGCCAAGCTGATACAGTCCTCTGCCTCTGCCTGATGGTGAAATGAGAACACACAGAAATGGAGTTCAGAGGCAGTCCTGAGAGAATGGCAATGCAACATCCTTCTCTTCTATGCCTCACTGGGGTTTGGGGTGGAGACCATGGTTTTTAAAGTGAGCATTCATGAGGGAGTGAGCCGACACAAAGAGAGACTCATTGGAATTAACATAAATAAAGATTTCTTTCTAAGTTCCATGTGTATGTCATTTTTCTTATAAGACTGCTGTCTGGTCTAAAACCCAATTCTAGATGAATTCAGGGTTTATAAATACTCAGTATTTTACATCAGCTGTAGAGACAAGGATTTTCTATTTGACAGTGACATCTTGGCAAAGCTCAAATTTTTAAACTGGGAGAAAAAGCTCCATAGGGAGTAGGCTAACTGTAAAGTTTAGTCACTGGAAACTATAAACAAATAAACCAAAACCCACAAAGATTAAAGAATGTAGACACTTAGGAGTCCTATCCAGCAGATACATCTGTGACAAGGGAAAAGGCTACTCATAATACTCCTTCCTGAGCAGCAGTTATGAGTATGAATTCCAAACCAGAAGCATTAATACCACCTGGGAACTGGCTCGAAATTCCAGTTCTTGAGCCTCTTCCTAGATCCACTGAATCAGACACTCAAGGGAGGAGCCCAGCAAGCTGTGTTCTCATGAAGGTTCCTGAAGATTCTGATCCACACTCACATTTGGGAGCTTCATGCTTATAACATAAAATCTTTTCCAAGGCACATAGGCCATGGCTTTCTTTTCTAATGAGATTTAGTTGTTCATATTTAAGGCATCTAATAACAGGTTACTTTCTCTCCTGTGCTTCTAGAATGTCCAATCTTCGGGAAAACGAAGAACAGTCATTCAAATAGTTTCCTGTGTTCTGTGACTGAGCCTCTAACACCAATGTCTTTTCTAACCACATTATTACCTCTGAAGCAGCACCCACTTCCTGGAATTAATTTCTACATCAATACAGAAAATCAGCTTATGATGTGGAAACAAATCACAATCAGAGTTCCCTAACTTAACATAATAAAGGTTGTTCGTTGCTCACTGCCCACCTGGTGGCACAGGTTGGCAAGAAAATTCTACTTGAGGACCCACGTTGACTGAAAGTCCAACTCAACATGTTTCTATGATCAACCACATGACAAGGAAAGAGGACGGACCCGCACACTGACTTCAGAGCACCCAGCTGGAACAGACACATCACTTTCAGTGATGTTTTATTGTCAAAGCTAGTCCCATTCAAGCCTAACTTCAAAAGAAGGGGCAGAAATGAAAAAGCAAACAACTGTTGTATCTGAGAACAGCCCTAGTGACTGCTTTCTAAAGATATGAAAGGGCATATAACTCCCCTGGTGGGCAAAGCTGCGTATCCACATTGAAGAAATGGACTCCCAGTTGTATATCACTAGCTCTTAGCTCCCATCGAACTTCAATCTACCAGGTGTATCCCCACCTGATCTTTTTTGAGCAAACATTTTCATTTTTTTAAAATTAAAAACCAAAGTTTATACACAGAAAAGTACAAATTGTGAGTATAACCCCTGATGAATTACCACTAAATAAATACAACACCATAGCTACCTCATACAGCTACTATTTCTGATAACCAAGAGCTCTCCAGTCCCCTTCCTGCTTCTTCCCTCCCAGTCATCTGCTCCCACTTCCCAAATGATAACACTTTCCTGGCTTCCAAAACCAGACTTCAGTTATTTTTTCACACTCATTCATTCCAATAATCTTTGTCAGCGAGGCACTGGAAAGTTCTCAGTTCTGGCAGGTGGTGTTATATAAACCCAAGTATGAAAGCTGAAAGCTGATCTTACTGAACTTCCTGTCAGAAGACTGGTTTTTGGTGGGGGTGAGGTGTATTTTAACAAGGTGGAGGGTGAACTCTCTGAACCCTTAACCTAATTAATTTATATTGTCTTTATGGTCTGGTTATTGAAGCACATTCAAAATTTTATAACAGAGCAGATGAAATGATAGCCAGTATTTCTTTGCTGCCTCACACAGGACAAGAGAGTGGCCTGTGTTAGCTGGCACTTGATTGCCTGCTGCCAACCTGTACCTGATGCTGAGGTGCCTGATATCACTGGCAGCAAAGGAGCACTAGCTCAACTGTGTACAGGTATTTTGTCTTCCTCTGCATCATTCAGCCACACCATTTCACATGGTTCTCAGAATTGATCAAGCTGTGTCTTCCTGGGTTGGGAATGGTTCAAATAAAAGATGTGCATTTGGTTTTAGGAATACGCAATTTCAATTTTTGGAAAATTAGGAATAGACTTCCTCTACTCTTGCCTATTAAATCATCAAGGTTCTTAATGGAGAGTCAGTGGGTAGCTGGTTTCCTGAAATGCCAGTTCTGTCCCTAAGTGCCCTCAAATCATACATTTCTGATAAGGCATTCATATAACATGCTCTTTTGCTTTCTAGTCTCTCTGCAAAATCAGGATTCAGGTCAGTGCCTTAAGGACATTATCATAAGTTCTAGTGAACTCCATCTTTTATATGTAAAGAGCTGATTGTGACTTCACAATACAACCCTCCCCCTGCCCCAGAAAGAAGCCAGTGACTTTGTTGGGGGAGTGCCAGTATGTGCAGCCTGGGCGCCCCAGCCAGCACTGCAGCCACATCCTTTTGAGGGCAATCACCTTCAACAAAATGTACTTCAACTATATTTTTATAATCAGTTGGCTTCTAAATTACAGCCATGCAGAATAAAAACAGAGCAAACATATGATTACTAATTTCCTTGTGGCAGAAAGTAGTCTCTGGCTGAGGCCCAGGGCTTAAAAAGAATTGTGCTTTCAGTAAAAAAGAAAACAGAAAACAGTCTTTATTCCAAAGCCAAGGCAACAGGTCACGGCCTTCTTCCTGGGCAGTTACAGTTCTGCTTCATGAGGAAGTGGGGATGGAAAAGATTAGGTTAGTAAAATATTTCAAGAGTTGTCTGTCTGCTAATCACATTTACTCATGTACTGAGCCTCCCTACTCCTAACTCCCAGGGATCTGTGGCAGCCATGGTCTCTGATCTTCTAGAAATGATAACTCCAGGAGATGCAGAGATGCCACTGAACATGGGCAGATACCACACAAAGGCTGTGTTATATACTGGAATAGTTCCTATGCTAACTGTAATGTTTTTGTTTTGTTATAGCGCTCCCTATACCACCTAGGATGTTTGGAAAAGAATGTGTGAGGCAGCATCTCATAATTTGGGGGTAATAAATTATAGTCACATTGGAAAACACCTGAGATGCTTGTTATGATGGCAGAGTCACAGACCTGAAGTATTTGGTTCTCAGGGTGGGCCCATCAGCATGGTCACTGGCACATCTTATTGCATGCTGCCAAGGGGAAAGCATTTACAAAAGTATGCCTCAAGTAAAAATATTACCACCTGTAGCATAGTTCCCCACCAAAAGGACACATTTGAACTGAAAGTTGGTTTATGGTTAATGTGATCATTGTTTACTTTGAGGGAAAATCAGCAGTTTTCTTACCTGATTCTATTTCCAAGCATTATCATGTAGCTGCAGTGTGATGGAAGTCCAGGATAAAACTGTTGTCATTAGAGCATCAATAGCTTACAGGTAAAAGTTTAACACTTCATTTATTTTTGGAACCAGCACTAGATAGCATATTCCTTGGAGATTTCTCCAGAAGCAAGGCTACTTCCCTGTGGTAACTAATGGGTTTAGTCCATTTCATCTTAATGTTATTAGGACAAGTGGTCATTTTTACTCTCTTAACATGCAAATCTCAAAGTTGTCAGGGCTCCATTCCTTTTATCTTGGGGAGTTCTCTGGTCTCTAGCCCCTAAATTTCCAGGGCAAGAGTATCTAGAAAAAGTTTAGCCTTCTATTCTTTGCTGGCCTCACTTGGAGGACTAACCCAAGCCTCCTACCACAAATCCCTTTATGGACTTGTGCCTCAATAAATCACAGCTGTGTCATTGGGGAGACCCAGACTGCTTTATATAGTGTGCCAAGATCCCAAGATAAAAAGCATTTTAAGTGTCCAGTGTTAGCAGAACAAACAAGGCACAAGCCAGGTTAGTTACCTAGAAGTTAGAGACCATGACACAGTAAGTGCTTGTTTTCTTTGTCCAAATTTAGCACAAGATATCTGACATGCAGCACACAGATATGGGATTGTTTTCTCACGCACTAACAGACAATGTTAGTGCCTCCCTTTTTAAAATGGAACAAAGAAAATTCCCAGGAACACAAGCCACCTGAGAAACAGCTGTCCTTGCTCAAAAACGCATATCATGCCACTAAAGGGCTGAAAACTCATGGGTCACTTTTCTTCAAAAACAAACACTTCTCTGCTTTAATTTATTGTACTATTTCAGACCTGAAAGAACTTGAGCTTAAATAATTATCTGATCTGAAATTAGCCCCAGTCCCAGACCTAGCAGCTCTGTCCTGGGGGTGAAGGAGAGGCTCACGATCCCAGGTAGCTGTGACCTCACTTTCATGGTTCATAGAGGAGGGCAGCTGGTCTGCAGCGAGGGCCCTGGTGTGGTGTGGACGCATGTGTGTTTCCACCTCAAGGTGGACTGACTTGCCAACACTGCTTGTCACAGCAACTCCTAGTACCTTTCTAAAAGCTGCAAATCTCTAGACAATGAAACAGGCTTCCCATGCAAGTGATGACACACTATGAAAAATCTATTCCTTGGCCTCTTTCTTAAGTTCAATAATGAACAAATGAATGAAAGAAGGATGACAAGAAAGGTTTCAGAAAAGCCTCATAAATGTTCCCATAATGCACCTGGTTCTTGTAAATGGAGTGTGTTAAAATCCACATCAGCAACTGTGCCAACACACCTAGTTTGTGTCTTCGCCAATGCTTCCGAATTTTAATGATTTACTTTTGAAAAAGAATTTCAAGACAGGTGCCACTGACCCAAAAGCAAGCTGAAATTAATTTTGATGGGCTTAATTTCCTCTTTCTCATTCTTCCAGGTTTCAGCCAGTCACCATATACCCAAAATCTCAGACTGTTTCTGTGCCTAAGAAACAGTAAACTCATCGGCTGCTGTTGGAGTTTACCTGAACTGTTTGCCTAATAAGGTCTTAAATTTTAGGTTCCTGATGCAAGCGGAGCTGTAGAAACGGAACAGTGCTGTCAGAAGCTGCCTCCTCTCACTGGAAGCCCGAGGCCAGCAGACCGGGCACTCGCCCTCTCCAAGTGATCCATCCGTCAGCTTTTGCTGCCACTGCTGTTAAGTCAATAGGATCAGGGAGACAGCTGTCAGAGATGAAGTAGGGACAGGCAAAACAGCTTAATGAAATTTTATTTTGAAAATATGGCAAGAGTCTAAGGCACTTCAAACATTTAAATACAGATAAGGCCAAAGTAAATGATATAAAGGAATCCATAAATATGGAAAGAACTACACTATGTTTTTCTAGAGGCAAATTTAAAGCCAGTTCCTCTAATACAATCCAACCTTTATCACTAATTACAGAGCTGTGCAATTATTAATAAAAATATGGTAATGTTACATGTAATTCTTCATGTCTGTAATTACCATGGAATATAAAAGTTGAAAATACTGTGCCAATTTTATAGATACCATTTATATAAAGTAATATAATATATCCATTTAGATAGAACCAACCGAACATATTTCTTTTTTAATGTTTTATACTTTTTGAGAGTCCCATCTTTCGTCTTTGATTTTTAAACCAGAAACCTACCAATCCAGTCCCAAGTCGCTGATGACCAAAGTTATCTCAATTTATTTACTTTAAAATAATAAAGACAAAAAAGAATAATCAACAAAACCATCCTGGAATGGAATTTTCAAAGAGCTTTCCAAGGGTTCCACATTTAGCAAATATAAATACTTATGGGAAAATTTAAAAACACCATGCCTTGAGAACCTGACACTTCTCCCGCAGTGGTGGTGGGCGGGGACGGGAGGTGGTTAAGAAACAGAGGTTGCTTGCCCAGGTCGATTTCCTACAACTGTACATAACGGAGCAGAGACTCAACAGCAACAGAGACACTGGGGTAAAGTGTGCCCTGCACAAAGGGAAGATGGCCAGAAAAGTTGCCGCAAGTGCCTGGCTGTCTATCTCCTGATGGCTCAGCTTCCACTGTGAAAGCTTTAACCTTTTCCCCTCAGCTTTATGCCTTCTGTTTGCCGGTGAGCTCAGGCACAATACATTCAGTATCTGTCACCCCAACAGAACAATTAGCAGCTTAATGGTGGTGTGTAAATGGATGGCTATTTGCACACAATCAATCAAAGGAACCTCGGTGAGTGGGACCAGGAGATGTCTTCCTTCCAAGCCTAGGGGTGCCCTAGAGACCAGGAAAGGAAAAAAATGGGGGTTAATGAGTGACCTCAGGCAGATGTGTGTCCTCTAGACCTAGGAACTCCTTCTACAGCAGCTGACAACCACCCATCAGTTGGAGCCAGGAACACAAGACACAGGTCACCAGCAGGAATAGTGTCATGTCCAGCTGTCGAGGGAAGTCAACTTCCCACTAGGAGTTAGAGAGTCTGGAGATTGTTCATTGTCCGCTTTAGGGAAAATGCCAGGAACAAGAAGATAGCATTCCTGGGCTTGGGATTTGGCATTCAGATTACCATGCCCACAATAAAACGCTTCAAGTGAGGTATGAGAACCCCTGATTCTCGAAGACAAGCAGGGGCCCAGCCTCTGCTACACCACCCATCAGCACCCTAGCCTTCTGCGTGGGAATAAATAATGAACCTTTAAGTCCCAGGCTAAACTTTCCAGTTTCAGAATCATAATATACTGGAACTCCCATCATCTCCCCAGGGAAGGGGACCCACCAGTCTGGTGGATTTTAGGCTGTTCACAAAAGCCAACTGCACAACACTGACCGGAGACTGGGCTTTTGCAAAGTTGACGTGGGCATACAGCAGGACAGCGATATCCTTGTGTCCTGCTTCCAGGGCTATGGAGAGCGCAGTGCTGCCATCCTTGGATAGAAAGAACAAGTCAAATAGGGTTCTCCAACCTCCAGGCCACCAAAAGTCAACAACAGAAAAACACTCCCTAGTAACTAACGAGGTTTCCCAAATCTAGCCATTTGTTTAGATCTTCAGAAGTTTTCTGGACCTCTAAAATTTAAGGATAAAGCAGGTCCTCCAATAATGTTATTTTATTATGAAGATGAGGGGAAAAACCCAGCTAGCACTGAGGGATTTCAATGAAGCACTTGCTTTCCTTATGTTCTTGTGTTTGAAGTTGCATTTTCCAGGAACCCAGCCATAACAAGGATGGTGAGGCCTTACCATACAAGAATGAATGTGGCATGGCTCCCATCCTAAGGAACCCCGGTCAACAGGAGAACCACCCCAGTTCCTTTGTCTGTGCCTCCCAGCATTAGAGTGGGGGGCTGCATACCCTGGAGCCGCTACAGATGCAGGATGCTCAGGAAAAACTTGCTCAACTAGGCTACCAGCAGGGCCATAGGTGGAAATAATTTGGCCCTTTTTTCCTTATAATTACAAATGAGCAGGCATGTTACTGTGGTGTATATATGATTCCCTGCAATTTGTTCTCAGGGAGGGAGGTGATCCTATAGCACTAAGCTTGAGTCAGAGCCAAGAGAGACGGGAACACAGGACAAGGTCTACTGGCAGAGGCAGTTCTGGAGCCTGTGAGCTCAGTTCCTGGGGAGGGTACTGGCCCTGAAGCCCTACCCTGTAGCAGTGCTATGAGTAACATCTATGTATAAACACTGAATCCTTTTTGCTTGTAAAAATATATCTTGGGGAAACTCCAAATAGGGGACAAAAAACATTTCTTGTAAATGCTTGCTCTCCTTAAAATGTAGGAATTTAGATGGGTATGAAGGAGGATCCATACAAAGAACTGAACAACTTATTTTGTATCTAGTTTTGAAATAAGAACTGTGCTCTGGTTGCTAGCAGCAGGAAATGTTTCATGTGCGCTTGAATCTTTCAATCCTTCCTCCCATTCTGAATATTGGGAGCTATTTTTATTTCCAGAGGCCAGCTGGATGCTCTCCTACTTCTTTAAGGAGAAGAAGTGGGCAACAGGTTGAGGTGATCAGAATTTCTGGAAGTGCGTCTATGGCCTCTCATTATTAAATAAATCTATAAACTGTTGTTCACTGAGGGAGAGTAGAAGTAAAAGCAAATAGAGAATAATACATGTGAAACACAAACTGTCCTGAGCAGACAAGCTGGATACTCTCTGTCTACTCTAGGGAAAGTTTAGGGAACCTAGACAGAGCAAGTACGATTCATGGATCCTTGGGAGGTCATTATCACTGGAAGCCTGTCAGTCCTTCCTGTCAGTAAATACCTGCATAGGTCTGCTCTGCCAGCTGGCTTGTGCCCCCAGGGGTCTAAACTTTAATGCAAAGGAGGATGTGTTCCCTCTAGCCCTCTAACTTAGTGTTCTGAGCTGAAGGGAGCTCTGGCCCATGTGTGTATGCAAGCACCACAGAGATTAATAAAAAACAAACAAACAAACAAACAACAACAAAAAAAACTTTCAAAAAGACAACCACTCCACCCTCTATGACCTTTGGCACAGTCATCACCCAAGCCTCCCCCCATCCCTTGCCAATCTGCATTCCTTCCCTTGGGCCAGCAGACTTCCAGAAGCAGCTTTCCTTAGAATGCTTCCCAGCCAGGGGGTTAGCATAGGATGGGGCCAACTTGGGAAATGGGAGAGGATCAGAGAATGACAGCAGTGAGAACACCCCAGCAGGAGTGAGAAGATGTGCTTCCAGAAACCTAGATAGTCTGGGTCCCCCAGCTGCTGAAACATTACAAGTAACTCATTGTGAGGGACCCTTGTGAAAGGCACCACTGTCCTCATTTCATTTGAAATGCTTCACTGTAATAACAATTGGTTTTAGTCACCCTGGTAGAAAACACTGGGGGAGCCCAGTGGATTGGACTGTCATTGTCTCTTTTTGATGGACTTATCAGAAACTGACTACACTGAATCTAATTCTAAATTATATATCTATTCATTCCTTTTTAAATTCTGCTTTTCATATTCATCTATCACTTTCTTCCTTTAATGAATTTTTGAGTGGTATCTATTTTTCTGCCTTTGGCTCTAGTTAAGGGGAGTAACTGTAACTGTACACAGCAAACGCTACTAAGTAGGTCCACGAGGGAGGTGGCCTAGTTAGCAATACAAATTCCCAAGGAGAGTCAAGAAGGGCTGTTCTCTCGCCCTAGGCAGGCAGCACCCACAGGGCTCCCCCTGTGTCCCAGCAGAGTTGGTCAAGGAGCCCCAAGGAGAGTGCTTACATTGTCCTCCAGGTGGCCGTTGCAGCCTGGCTGGGCCAGTAGCAGCTTGACGATCTCCACGTGCCCGTGCTCGCTGGCACACATCAGGGCAGTGGAGCCCTCATCATCCTGGATGTTGACATCAGCCCCACAGGCCAGCAGGCCCTTCACCATATCTATGCGTCCATGACTGACTGCCAGCATGAGGGCTGTCTGTCCTGCCTGCATGAAGAAATGACAGTGGACTTCAGAAGAACACTGGGCTGGCAGGATGAAGGAAGGAGTACAGGGTATCTAGTGACGGGAAGGACCTAGGGCTAGGTGGCGGCAAACATGGAAAAACTAGCATCTTGTGAGCTAAGTGAGATCACAGAGTAATGGGTCAATTTTTTCCTTAGCTTGCAGGATCTGCCAGGAGCTGGAAAGCTCAGAAGGCTGGAAGTCACACTGTGAACACTGTGGACTAGGGCACTCTGGGCCTGGCATAAAGACACTATTATCTAGGGACAGTCAAGGAGCGGTGGTCACCCATCATGGGGTGGGGACAAGTAGGTGGACACACACAGGTCACACACACACATGTGGCAGTGGTACCTACCTGTGTGGTCAGAGCTCTGTTAGTGACCAGAAGCCCGGGAAGCAGCACACTCACCTGGCTGGCTTTGGCGTTCACATCCCCACAGCCGAAGAGTTCCTCTACAACCCGCATGTCCTTCTCTGCTTCCACAGCAGCCAGGGCAGCCAGCATGATGGGGGTATACCCTGCCTTGTTCTGGTGATCTACGTTACACACATCTGCAAAAACATGGGTCTCTTAGTGGGGAGTCATCTCCTGAGAGCGGCAGATGTGCTCGTGAGTGATGGACTGAAGGCACAGCATTTGGTTTGGAAGAGCCCAAAGGAACGGCCTCCAGTGGTCTAAGACCCAGAGTGACTCGGAAGGACAGGTGAAGATGTTTTCATCCCAAATAATTTTTTTTCTCTTTTAAGAAGCCAGGAGCAATAGTGAACTTCCATAGCATGTCCTGTTTGCAACTGGTAGTTGGACTGCAGTAGCCTGGAGGTCTGTGAGGTTGTTCTAAGTAATGGTTGTTTTGAAGAATAAATGATAATGTGGGATCTAGACATTAAGTGGTGTTTACGAAATCACTATTTTAGAGTAAAGAAGACAGTGAGAGCTACAAATGAAAAGAGGATTTGTAAAGGTCTGTGTAAGGAACACTGAATGGAGCAGCCCACTTACAACTGTGGCTTATTCTTAGACCCTGAGTTTATTGCTCTGACTTGTTTGGGACCCTCAGAGTACAATCACAGAATATTCCAATCACAGAATACCTAATTCTAGGGTCCATGACATGATAGCAAATGCAGCAAGTTCTCAAATAAACTGAGGGTACTAATAAACCCAACAGACTGGACTTTTTCTAGTTCTGTAATTTTTTTTTTTAAAGATTTATTATTTATTCATACAGAACTGGGTCGCAAGTCAGAGGTGCAGGGGTAGAGAGCAGAGCAGGCAGATCTGCGAAGTACACTGCTGAGGGGAGCAGCGGGCAGGTCAGGAGAAGAAGTCTGCTGCGCCATGTGAGTTAGCTCTGAGGCCTCGGGAAGTGAATGTGCACTGAGGTGGCTTCCGCCAGCTTGCAGTGCTGCTTCTTAATCAGCTGCGCTGCCACGGAGGGCCCCCATCTTGTAATTCTTAAGGAGCCTTCAAGGAGCTAACATCCTCTAGACAGCTTTAAATTCCTTCAGCACTTTCTATTAAAATGAAAGGAATGGAGAGTGCTGGAAAGCAGCTTTTATATGTGAGCAAATATACTTAATATGTTTAGGATGTTTCTATCATAAGCAGTGAGAAGTGGAAGTACCAGAAAAACTTTCCTTGGGATCTAAAACAGCAGCATACTAGGGACATTATGGCATCTAAACAGCCATAGTTTCTAATGTAGAAAAGGACAAAGAAAAGAAAAGTCTGTGTGGTGAAGGGCGTGCGCAGATATGCTCAGTGAAGCTCCTGTGTATCTGTGCCGTCCAAAGCATTAAAGATTCACAAACATTTTATGGAGTCACCATCTCAAGAGCAGTAAAAAGCTAAGTTAATCCAGGGAAGTTATTAACGAAAGCTAACTAAACAATGCAATTAAAATCATTAAATTTACCATTATTATCTTTCCAATAAAGAATTTTAAATGGTAAATTGTTATTTTATGAATAATCCTGAAATCTCATTTTTAAGTGTCCTGGATATTATCCACATTTTTGTTTAAACAATAACTTGGGCTGACAATATCACCAGTTCTATTTATAGTCTGGAAATTCTGAAGGGAAAGTAGCTTATAATTCCTTCCTATAAGATAGAAGCAGTTTTATCCTAACATGTCCCCTGGGGCCAAGCAAACTTAGATACGAAAAAAAGTTAAATCTGCTTGGTTGCCTGTCTGCATTAATCACATATCCCTGATCAATAGAAAGTAACAGCCAGTTAGGTCAAGAAGCAGCTTGGGAAAACCAGATTGCATGTTTTTAGTCAGATTTTCACATTGCATGTACTCGCCTTAATGAGATGTGTCCTGTGAATTTTATCAATCACATACTACAAGTAAAAGTTTCTATTAAAAAAAAAAAAGAAGTGATTTGGAGATGATATGTTCTACTAGACTGCTCCATTTGAACAAACAGTTGAAAGTTTATTATTTCTCAACAGGCATCTTCCCACTCTCTCACTACATGTTTAATAAATGTATTGATTATATTCTGGGATGGCAAGAACAGGGATGGCAATAAACAAGGATTTTCAGGATTCTCATTACAGCACTCTAGATATAAGACTACCACTTTCTGTACTCTATGCTATTTTTTCAAAATACAGAGTGCATTTTGGCTGAAGTGGTGGGGATTTTGCTTAATCTCCTTCTTGACTAACTGTACGCTTTTGCAGGACAGTTAGATGGGGGTCATGGAGCAAGAACAAGTGAAGCAGCCCACAAACACCAAAGCTGTGACTGTGACCCCAAAAGCAGCGTTAGTCTCCTGACCATGAACCTGCCAAGCCTGTGTGACTCAGCTTAACAGAGGAACATGAGTCATGTTTATTACTAGGGATACACCTCACTTGAATGCAGCTGAACTGTAGAAAAAATATCTTTTAAATCTCCTTTCAAAACAGATCTGGGATCTGTGTCACCCAGTTTTGTTTAAATGGCAAGCCTCTCATGAATGACTCAAGAATGATTTTCTTGCCACTTCATGTTGAAAAGCAATGAAAGGATTTTAGGAGGGTCACAGAATTGAGGCACTGATCAGTCAGCTTCTCTAAGATGATTCACACCCAAGTGAGAGAAGAGACCAGAGAGTCAATGTACCAGCATCCAAGAGCAGCTTCACAATCTCAAAGTTGGAATGGGACACGCTGTAATGAAGGGCCGTGTTGCCGTTGCCATCAGCCATGTTGATGATGTGACGGAGCACGTCTGGAGAGATGGCCTCAAAAGCAGCAATGTAATCCCCCACCATGGCTGGCACAGCTGACTTCTGACTCGACACGCGGAACCACTCATGCTGGAGGGTGTTCAGACAGAACCTCTGCCAAACACAGAGGGAACAGCCATTAGTTCTTCTATTTATAGACCTTCCTAAGACCTATCTGGAAACCCAAGATAACCAGGCCTTTTATAGTCAAAGTATATGCAGTTAGAATTTGCCCTCAAAAACAACGAAAGAAACCCAGAGCCCTAAGAGAAGCCTCAAATTCCAAACTGGGACAGCCATATACATACTCTAACTTCTATACAAGAGGCCACAGAGAACTGAGTAAGAGCCATGCCACAGAGGATCAGATTCTGGCTCTACTATTTATTAAGGAAGATGCTCAGATTTGGTTTCCTCATGTGCAAAATGAGAATTAAAAAAAAAAACTCTGTCCTTCAGTGTTTTTACTGAGTAAATGGGGCAATACATGTAAAACACTAAGGTCTGTCTTCATTCATTATTGAATTATTAATATTAGATAATTTTGCTAGTCTTGCAAATAACTTCCATAGTAATCACTACAGGAAAAATTACTTAGCCCATACTTAATTATGCTGTTTGTTTCCTATCTGGACTAACCTCAACTTCTTCAACATCTCCACAGTACAGGGAAATCCCAAGTATGCAGCCACTTCAATCGCAGAAACAAATATTCAGCTATGAAAGGGGAAGAAAGAGTAGATCTGGACCAGATTATAATCCTCATTGGGATCATTTGCATCTAATTATCAGTCCCACTTGCCTGACCTAAGGCCGTGGATACATGAATATGGCATGAGTGTTGTGGCCGATCAAGTTGTTCTTGGACCACATGATGTTCAACATGGACCAGGCAGAGTCAGTGGTAGTGATGGGGACAGATACAATACTTTGGCCCTCTTCTGTGTGCTTACCATTCATTTGTGCTTTGTTAAGAAGTTAAAAAAATATCAAAGAAAGATGGACTGCTTATGTCAAAAGCCTCAAGAAGAGGACAAGAAGCCCTCTTTCTAAACACAAGGTAGAGGTAGAACAGCAAAGTGTTTGTCTTTTATGTAGTGACGATTCTGTAGTGATGACTCAGGTTTAGCCTTGATGAGAACAGTCCTGATCAGGAAAGAGTTCATCTAATTTTTTTTTTCTTTTTTCTACTCACTCTTTTACACTTTCACAATTCTATTTCTATTTCACAAGAAAGAAGGGACATTATGTTACCTGGGTGCCCTCACTTTGTCACTGCTAAAAACATCCACTCACACTGATACTGTGATCACTGACATTTCTACTACCTGTCACAGCACTATGACTTCAATACGACTTCACTGAATTCACTTAACAAAACACACACTAATTATGAAAGATGTGTCTGAACACACATTTGGGGCTGCAGAAATCTAAAGCCCTCCCTGGAGACCACCACAGAGCCTACTATTTTGAGAATAAAAGTGTAATACTGACTATAAGATCTGGGGCCCTAAAGCATCTGTTTTAAGTTTAGGTTAAGCCTAGTGGGAAATATTAAAATTTCAGTGACATTTTATGGTTTTACTATTGACCAAGGTACAGATAGGCATATACTTTTAGAGTGATGGAGAAAAACATGTAGTTCTATGTCCCTCCCTGGCCATGTACTTTATTTAGCATTTCCTTCTGTAAACATTAACTGCCACACTCCCTTTTCTGCACACTAACTGAATGTCAAGACTCAGTTGGATCTGATGAATTTTAGTTTCCATAGTAACATAAACAAATATGAAAGCTTTTCATGATTCAAAAAAAGATGCCATGTAACCATGTAATAAGGGAATACATTTTAGATAGGATAAGTAAAATGTGTACTCAAGAAAGGTATAGCTTAGCCACAGCACTAATATGCCACTCTAAAAAGACCAGTCGTCTTTAAGGTCCTGAGGTAAAGAAACAGCCAGAACAGAGTGGTACAGTAGACATGTGCAGGCACAGCATGAAGGCTGCTTCCCCCTGTGCAGCAGTTTGTATTTGTTGTGTAAGAGGAAGACTATTTGTCTTTCCAGGCTTAGATAATTTCTCCTATCCCTTTAAACCTAATATTTTAATTTTATAACTCTAACTGTGTGAGCCTTTGCCATCAATTTTCTCACCAGCTGCCAACTTATTTAGCATAAAATGCAATTTAAATCTACTACTAACATGCAAAAATTCAAAAGCACATTCATATCTAAATGAATATGAAGGGACCTCCCTGGTGGCTCAAGGGGTTACAGTGCACCACTATGAAGCTCTCTCCAGCCCCTGAAGCACAAATTCTACCTCCAGCTAGGAAGTTGATCCACAGGTCACATCAGACTTCACCTGTCTCTCCTGCTGCTCCTCTCAGCAGTGTATTTCAGTAGATCTATTCTGTTCCCCATCTGTCTCTGGTGACTCCTCTCACCCCCTGCATCTCTGGCCTGTATCCCAGCTCTTGTATGCATAGATAAATCTTTTTTTAAAAAAGGAATTTGAGAAGCTGCATTCTCTCACCTCACTTAAGCTAAAGCTAGTCCAGTGAAAGAAGTCTGACTTGTGCAAGGAGTTGCTCATCAAAACTTTAATGTATGATGTCATCTAGGCCATGGCATCAGATGTAAAACTGCCAGAGAACTATCTACCTGTTCTACGTTGTGCCAGTCAGGCTAAGGCCCACATCCACTTCTATGTTGTTTGTTTCTGAAGCTCCCAAACTGCAAGAAGATGACAAGTGCAGCTATTTCTATGTTTAAAAATAGTGGCTGCCTGCACTCCACATGAGAACAAAACATGCAGTTTCATAACTGACAGGAATGCCAACCTCAGCCCAGATAGCTTTCCTTTAAAAACATATGTTAATTTAAAAAAAAAAAGTTGGAATTCTGCTCCCTGGATCACAAGGCTTTGTGAGCAGAAGTAGAACATGTTGAAAGAATGACTGCAATTAATCTCCCGTTCTGCAAATCGATGCCTCACAGATGCTCCAGCACCGAGAAAAGTACAGGGTGGGGCAAGAACATCTGAAGTTGGGTCAGAGGGAAATGTTTGTTCAGTGTGATCTGGGGAGCAGTGGCACGATGCTCACAAGGCCCACACATGCTAGGAATAGTTTTGGGGGTGGGGCGGGACAGAACACGCAGGCAACAACAGCTCATGGCACATAGTTGAATGGTGACCACTGGGGACTTTGTAAAGATGGGGAGAATGTCTGTAGGTCAGACTCACCATATCTTTGCTGGTCAAAGCTTTGGGGTCATTTATGTTATTTTTTAGTAAGTTGCATGCAGATAGCATCTTCTCACTTAATTCATACCTAAAAGGGTAAAAGATAAAAGAATTAATGATTGATTAGAAAAGGGAAGGTATTTTTTATCTCAAACTCTGTGATCATTTAAGTCAAGATGCCCCAAGCTGGCCAAGGCTGTTGTAAAGTGCTCCATGGTGACCAGGTGTCCCTGGGTCGGAGGACCAAAGTGTCATACAAAAAGAACTCAAGGTCTTTCACTGGGCTTTGGCCTTTATGATATGGAATAACATTTGGAGATTTTTCACAGGTTCTGTTCTAAGTTCTTAATAACAGTTTACTTTCACAGGGTTGAAGAAACTGGAATGATCACATATCCATTGTGCTGACCAGTTAACCACATATCTGAACTTGAATCTGGTGGCTCTGAAGTGGTTGTTTAACCCACGAGGAAATATAAATTTAAAAATCAGAAGACTTATGGAAAATATATGGCAATAAAGCTGTTGAAAAACAATGACAAGACAGTGAATCATTTGAAAATATGTGGAGATATAAACTAAAAACACCTTGTATTAATACAGTTAAATTTTCATTTACAAAATTAAAGAGGTAAGTTTTCTGAAATATTATTACTTATACTTTACATTGTAAGAAAGCATAATGAATTTTTTATCTATTCTACTGTTTGCTAAGCACTGATTCCATATTTACTAGTATACAGTCTTTAAAATCACTGTTTTTAGTTACTTTTTCAAGCCAGCCATAGTGTTTGATTTTTATTTCAGCCACTATTTATAATCCACTATTTATAATAATTTCAACTGCTCAAAGAGTAACAGAATTTAGACATGTAATGATTACGTCATTTTTATAGTAAATGTGATCTTTGAAGTAAAAAAATGGTTCCACTCACATACAATGTTTCTCTTGAAATAATTGGCTAATGATGAAATCTGGAACTTTAGAAGAAAATGTCCTAGTCACAAAAATTTTTAATGTGAGGTGTTATGTTCAAATAATGGTATCTTCAGTGGTGCTTAACAGTTCTATGAATGGTGTCTCCACATATAAAACTAGGTAACAGATATTTAACAAAAACAAAATGATGAGATATCAAAACATTCTCTTTGCTGTCCTAACAGATAAAGGAACTATCACCTTCTGTTCTGGTATTTATTAGTATCACAAGATGCACCTACCTCAGAGGAACAGATAATGTTATGTTGTCCTTTGGTGATTGGAGAGACCAAACAATTAGACAAAATTGCAAAATGCCCTAAACGGAGATTCTACTGCCAAAGTACATTAAATGCAGGAGGGGTTAAGGGAGGAAAGGGGAATGTACCACACCTCTCTCTGATTTCCACCTTCTCAGGTTCACATTCTTGAACCTGCATTTCATCTTCCACCTGGGAGGACTTGAAACTTTCAATATTAATTGCATGGTGCCCTTCTGCCATTTCTTCATCCTCCTCTTCCTCCTCCTCTTCCTCAGGAGGATACTCAGTGACATCACATTCGTCATCTGACTCGGAAGAAGAACTTTCATCTGAGCTGGAATCATCACTTGAAGTAGTTTCATACCTAGGTGGCAATTGGGATTTCAGGAGATGCAAGGTGTGCCCATAAAGACCCAGTGATAGAAATTTCTACAAAGGGAAGGCTGCTGACTTCAGAAACTTCACCAATGGTTGTACACTCTGAACATGGATGTTCAAAGTAAGGACTATTCAAATGTCTGGTAGTTCTCAGTGGATTCTGACCTCAGTTGCCAACTGGTATCATACACTACTTAGCATAAATCAAGAGGTAATGGAATTTATGGAAATGAGGTCTGCAACGGTTCCTTTTTTCTTTTATTCTTCCTATTTCGTCCCATTAATTCTCTGCGTATCAAGGTAACCAAATTATTTAACTAGCCAGTAGTCATTTGGTTACAAGTCCTCTAAGAACTCCAGGGCCACGTCATCTAATACAGTTATAAAGCTTTGGAAAACAAGCATTTTTCAAATGGAATACTTCACTATATAAATATTTCAACTAATTCTGTACAATTGTTTTCTTCTTCAGGCCATATGTTCATTAACGATCAATTAATCATTTTGATTCATATTTACTAGGGTCAACTGGAAGAGAGGGCATAAACAACAAGCTTATAGTCTGTTTAGAAAGTACAGAACTGATGGCATGGCTAGGTTATGTTTCTGGTGAAAGGCCTAACCATGTATTGTGAACATGGAGAGCTAAGCAAAGCAACCCATTTTGGAGGTGTGGATCACTATCACTGGCCTCTGGAGTGATGTGCTCCATCTTTTTCTGCTTGCTTTTGAATTCTAACATAGGTAAGTACAAGTTGTCCAACAGTGCAGGGAACCTGCTGCCCACAGCTTTTGTCGAAGACTATCATTTTTTTTTTCAGCAGAGGTGAGAAGATGTAAATCGCTCAGCTTCATCAGGTATCCTTCAAAGAGTGACATATCCTTAGAGACAGCAAGAAGAGGATAGAGGAGAAGCCCAAATGCACCTGAGGAGGGAATCTTCCGTCACCAAGAGGAGGCAGCATCCTAGAGTAGGCACCTTTAAATAGGACTTAAGTAGGCGGGAGGCAAGAGACAGAACATGTAAAAACACGAGCACCATTTTTCCTTACCCGCCATTAATGCCAACAAACTGAAGGTTCTTTTTTGTTCCATTTGAATCTTTGTTACCATCTTTCTTCTTCATGATGGACTTCAGTGTACTTTCATTATTTGTACATACTGTGGAAAAGTGAATCAAGGGGATTAAAATTTACATAAATTAAATGAATAGGTAATCTTCATGTACAATGTTGTGTTTTCTTCCTTCATTCATGTAAAATTAAATGTTTATATGTAAGAAATATACACAAAATTCTTTAAATGGGACAAAAATCCATCTGTTCTTCCAGACAAAACAAAAGCAGTGACAACTAGCATTTGTGTCAGGCTTTATTGTTTATGAAATGATGTCATGTCTTATTTGATCCTCAAAAGCCAGTTAGACACTAAGATAGGGATTGTTATTACTCTTTTTCTTCGGCTGAGATAACCTGGAAAAAATTTGTTTTCCAGACTGTGAAGGCGTGGAATGCTATTTAAAATATTTCAAAATCCACAACATCAGATACATTTTCTTCAGGGCACTGCACAGCTCTCTTTAGTAATCTTTATTTTTTTTTTTAAAGATTTATTTATTTATGCACACAGAACTGGGGTACAGGCCAGAGGTGTGGGGAGGTGAGAGGATTTACCAGAGACAGAGTAGGGAGCAGAACAAGCAGATGTACTGAAGCACACTGCTGAGAGGAACAGTAGGTGGGTCAGGAGAAGTCTGCCACACCATGTGGGTCAGCTCCCTAGCTGGGAATCGAACTCGTGCTGCAGTAGCTTTGGAAAGTTTCACAGTACTGTGCTTTAACCCCTGTGCCACCAGGGAGGGACCTCTCTTTAGTAATCTTAATTCAATGTATTCTAGGCCTACCACCTAATGACAGAAATGTTCTTTCAGGTCAGTGCAGGAGGCATACAAGCCTTGCACTGAAATGTTTCAGTGCTGTTCCTAGAATCCTGCTGCTAAGGGCTGTGAGTGAGGAAAGTTACCATAGAGGCCAGAGGCTATCTGGTCATCAGTCAGGTTCACAGGGCTCAACGTGCTTTCCTGAGATGGGAGGGAATCCTGGCTGCAGACGGGCCTCCCTTCTATGGTCCCCAGCTCTGGTGCATGCTGGGATGTCTGGGCACTTGCTGGTCTTCCAGACTGAAGGCCTCCACACGTACAAGTACAGTCCATATTACTGCCTGTCAGAAAGAAGATGGGTGGAGAAGTGTGTGATGCTAGGATAAAAGGGGCTAAAATTTGTTTTTTAAGATTCTCACAACTCATCATTTTCTCAAGTGTTTTGCTCCCATGTTTTCTTTTGCGTAAATGGTACTACTACCTATGTGCCCCAAATTGAAACCCCCAGCTTTCTTTGACTATTTGTCTTTCGCTTTATTACCACATGGGATCTGCCAGGTCTCATCATTCTAACACCACAGTGCCTCTGTTCTCTGTTCAGGCTGCTGCCACCTCACCTCGTCTCTGGCCGCTGGTGCTGCCTCCAGATTGTTCCTCTCACTTCATCATCTCCCCTCTCCCTCACACCTTCCTGCAGAGTCATACTCCCACTCTACTCGAATCCTGTTTTTACTCTAGCAAAAACAAAATTCGAGAAAATCTAAAGAGCTTCCTATGCTCAGGAAAGTAGGTCACACACATAGCAGGTGCTACAGACACCTGCAGCCTGGCACCAATTATCTTACTTCACTTCACTTTCCAGTATACCTGTGGTCCTTCTTGGTCTGGGATCTGCTTCCTTGCAGATGCAACAACTGCCAGTTTAGAGAGCAGGGACATGATCCATATGCAAAATAGTAAATAAATTTTAAAAGGCAGATAGCATGTGTCAGAAAGAAACAGAGGAAGGAGGCTCTGGTATATTTATACAACAGACTTCTATATGGCCCTTAAAGATGTTGATGTTGGTGGACATAATATAGAAATATGAAAATAATGTATGGGTTTCAAAGGCTATAAAGAGTATAAAGAAAACAAACCTATTTTGGTAAATCGTTAACGTTTATATGTATACATGTTGCCTGTAAGGATATACAACAATCCATTCAATACTGCTTTCCTAAGGCTACAAAATTATGGGTTACTGTATTTTTTCTTCTTTGTGTCTCTATTTCCTAAATTATCTCTTGTAAACTTAAGTTGCTAATTTGAAAAAATGTAAATCTATCCACAATGTCATGTGATATGAATCTGACTACAATTTTCTCTCCTTTAAAATTTTGAAATCCCTTATATCCTTAGAAGAAAATAACTAAGTATTGAATGCATTTTGAGCAATCTGAAGAAAAAGAACTATGATCCATTCTAAAACTCTTCAAATTCCATTGATTATAAGAATCCATCTGGGATATTTGTAAAAATGTAGATTCTCAGAACCTTGCCCAGAAAATCATTCTGTGGGTCTGATAGAGAGACATTTCTAACCACCCCCACTGATTCAGTCAAAAGAGACTTTGATGCAGTGGCCCAGTTTGGAAACTACCAGTTTGAAACAATGACACTCTAATAAAAAGGGGTGTAGGGAGGCAAAATTTCCTAAATGAGACTTTACACAGCATTTAAATTTTAATTCTCATATATTCCAGCTAAGAATTCTGAAGGGTAGGGAGATTCAATAAATTGGCTGAGGCCACAGAGCAGGATTAGAGTCTACATTTCCTAATTCTGTGGACCTCTGTTCACTAAGCTCACACCTTTAGTTTGATGGGCCTTGGAAACTCCTCAGGTGATACGTTCATAAGTCTACCTCCTTCCTTAACACACAGAGATAATGCTGATTCAGTTCTCCAAATAATATTTATTAATCCCATGTTCTGATGTGTCTCCTTAATAGCAAATACAAAACATCTAAAGTGCCTCTGACTTACTTTCAACAAAGTAAACAAAATACTGTATTCTTCATTCCTTCTCTAACTCCATCCACAATTACTCTAAAAGCCTCAGTAATTAGTCTGAGAAACATTTTTCCGAGTCAAACACTTTCTAGAGAAACACTTTTACTAGGCATTTTCCTATTAAAGAACAAATGCATTAACAGTTTTTACTATTGATACCTTAAATATATACAAAAAGGGACAATAATACTGGTTTCATCCATCTACTTATACTAAATTATTTTGAAGCAAAGGCAGAGGTCCTATTACTGTCATCCATAAATATTTCAGTATGTATTATAAAATGAAGAACTCTTAAAATTATAATATTAAACTAAAAAAAAGTGTAATTATTTCTTAAGGTAATCACATGTTTGGGTCAGTATTAAAATTTCTCCAGTGGTCTCTTAACAATTATATAGTGTTTGAAGCAGAACCCCAGTCATATATTTTCACTGATTTAATTTGTAGGCTCTTTAACAGTTTTTAGAGATTTTTAAACTGAGGTATACTTTATATATAATTTTAAATGCAGAGGTTGATGAAGTTTGTAACTACTTTCCTAACTAAGATATAAAATATTTCTAACAACCTCTTTCCTCCAGTCTGCCCCCTTCAAGATTATCTCCCCAACTGGGGGCAACCACTCCTCACTGAAGGTTAGTTTTATAAAGTAGGACATTCAAAGCTTCTCCAATCAAGTTTCAGTGCTTCAAGACATATGAGGGCCCTTCCTTTTCAGTGTGGACAATTTCATCTTAAATAATCCAGAATTGTCTAAAGACTTAATCACCCCCATTTCTGTGTCATTCTTTACTGGACTATTCTAGAGACCTGGAATGTCAGTACCCTTTAAAAGTTGAATCCCATCCATACTGTTTTCAAGGCTTGCCCCAATTCTGTTTTCATAACAGCTATGATACCATTCCAAAAAGAACTTTTTCCTTCTTTGTCCGGGAGCACTTAGTATCTGGACCAATATATACTCTTCCTTGTGTGTGTGTGTGTGTGTGTGTGTGTGTGTGTGTTTTCCCCACTTTTGTCTCCTTCATTGGAACATAAGTTGCCTGGCCATTTTATTCTGTGGTGTCTCTTTCAGTGCTAAACAACATAAAATGTTAAACTAGTTGTTAAGCATTAAAATCAAAGGGAATCTGTCACCTTTATTTCCAGAAAATATATATATATTTTTATATTGTGTTGAAATACTGGCTGCTTTGGAAAAGCACCTAATAGTTGTGTGAAGTTAGTAAGATTCTCGCAGTTAGAGGGCACACCTGTGGTGACACAGACACCAGCCTCAGATTCTGAAGAACTACAGCTCTGTCAAGTGCAGCCTAGGAAAGGTGTTGCCATGGGCCAAAATAAAGTCACTCACAGACTGAAAGGACTAAACCCATTGAGTTTAGAATCATCTGAGCTGGGAGCAGAACTTTAAAAAAAATTCAACAGACTGTTTGCAGTGGGGTATATTACTATTTTTTAAAAGCTCATGTGCAGCTGGTGGTGGGGGGGCCACTTTGTTAAATGAACCAGAAGAAAACTTAACTGCTGAAAATAAGAAGTTAGACTTGCCTCTAGTATTAATCCATAAACTTGAACCATGTGAATTCTTAGGTGGTGCAGCTAATAGCCCTGGAACACTAATGGTAGACATCCATGACCAACGGTGAATGCTACCCAAACAATATGAGCACAGCAACATGGTGATCATAGGACACCTTCCGAATTCTGGCACTCTGGCCTAAATGACCAAAGTTCCCCCCAGGTGGCAAAGGTTTCTATAGGCACCACTGGGGAGTCAGCAAAGGTACAGAGGGGAGGGCTGAGGAAATGTGCAATGTCTTTGGTCAGTAACTCAAACTTATAATGACCATAAATGCCAATAAAGCATGAGCCTAATTTTAAGACTTGATCAGATTAGTGGTGAGTAAAAGTGTTCTTGAAAATAAGATAACCACAAAGTGTTCTTGAAAATAAGATAACTTTGGAAGCATAAATTCCAATTCTAAAGTACGCTTTGAATTTACATATGGATAATTATTTTTTAATTAAAAAATTTATTTGGGGGTTAGATTTTTGCTCTTCCATATGTGCATATATCTCACATGCCTTCCACCAAACCACCTTTGCCATTACCTCCTCTGCTTCCCTTCCCCAGCCCCTGTTCCCTACCTCCTTTGACTTAAGCAAAAACACTTCACAAAAACAGTTTTATGATACGGTAATTATATATATATATATATGGATAATTACACTAGTTAAACTATGGTGAAAAGTATTTAAGTTGAAAACTTTTGTAAATATTCTTTTGACTGCAGAAATGTTAAAACAAATTATTTTATAAGAAAAACAATTAAATGAAAAATGGAGCTAGAGGAATTTTTGAAGATCATTTTCTCCAGTTTCCTCTGTGACATGTATCCATCAGGACTGGGTATTAATTGCTACCAAAGTATTCCTAAATGTCAGAAATTTTACTTTAAAAACCATATTGAAACTGATTTTAATAGTTCTTTGTTCATATATTCCAACTCTTCTGGCACGTTAACCATATTTTTATTTTTTTTAAGGTTTATTTTATTTGTACATACAGAACTGGGGTACAGGCCAGAGGCTCAGGGGTGGTGAGAGGCTTCATTAGAGACAGAGTGGGGAGCAGAACAGGCAGATCTACGAAGTACACTGCTGAGGGGAGCAGTGGGCGGGCGGGGCAGGAGAGGTCTGCCACGCCATGTGGTCACCTCTGGGGCAGATGAGAATTGAACCCATGTGGAAGTGGCTTTAGCTTCTCAGTGCAGTGCTTTAACCCGCTGCGCCACCAGGGAGGGCCCCATATTTTTATTTTTAATGCCAGTGCTTTCTGAAAACCTAATTAAGCAGTGTGTGGTCAGTTAATTAACCATGTTATTGTGTTAAATGTTCAGCTAGTTAATCTGATTTTACTTTTAAAGAACATTTTCTCACTGCATGTAAGGAGTAGGTCTGAAAATTTTGATTTATTATGGAGGTCATTCAATCACTAAGGTATTAACTAACATTTCAAAGGAATTGGAAATAATTATTTTAGCTTTCCATGAGTATTTAAGCATGAATTCATCCTTTTCAGCATGAATTCATCCTTTTCAGCACAAATATTGGCTTTAGGGATAGATGATAGAGATAATTTATAAATAATCACCTTCTTTTTTGGTATATATTATTTTGAGGGGGAAAGTATGTAGCTTTGATGGTGGAGAAAGAAGGCTCACATCTAAGCAATCTCCTGAAAACCAACACATCAATGTAAATAGTCAACTTAAACTGGAGACAACAACCTCTAAGCCCAATTTAATATTTTCCTAGGAACAAACTGGTTAGGAATGTATCTAAAAGTGGGTACTCACTTTGAAACTAAAATGCTAGAGTGGATTAAATCAGATTCTTCCTCACTGCAACCTCACCCACATTTAATTACACACCATCCCAAGACTTGACCCAGAAAACCCTCATTGACAGACTATATTAACTATACTTGGGCTAAACAGATACGCTGTGTGTTCTTCCATTTACAGCCAAGGTCCTACTTTCCTCAGAAGGCTTGAATGTAGATGAACTCTGAGTACTTTCTATGTGAACATTATTTGATGGCTAATATGTACTGACATTTATCACTCATATTTCTGGTACACATGTCTTGGCTTCCCAACTGGAATGCAAATTTTTCTATTTTATAACTTTTTTTTGTTATAATAACACACTTTGCATACATACTTGACATTTAATGCACAGCTCTCAGTTGACCTCAGTAGGGAAAGAGGCTGAGAAGGCCAAATAAGATATGAATAACTTGCCTTTTGGAGAAGGATAAACAACTATAACCATTGTCCAATATCAATCACTACACTTGTCATTTTTGACTGAACATTTGAGAACCCAGAGCCATTTCAGTTCTCAAAAGCTAACACTGTCCATGCTTTAGCTGTAAATGAACTGTAGATCTTTGGAGCGTGCAGAGTATAAATGTCTAAGTAAACTAACATTGTTTTCCAGAATGCATATACATTTTACTAATGCCCATTTAAAATGACAACTTTCATTTTAAAATATTAAGCTTTTTAAACAGGAGTCAACGCAAAGACTAAGAAAGGAGAGGGATAGAATTCAAAATGTCTGTACAAAATTTTCAGTAGGGCTAAAGGGAAGTGTCTAACAGATGTCCCAGAGCTAGTGACTTCCATCTTTCTGCTGGTCAACTATCCCTGATTTGAGAACCTGATTAAATAATGTACTTTCTTTACAATTATTCTCTAATAAGAAACATTCTCGGGCTGTTTATTCCAATAGTAAATCCCTAAAATAGGTCCTGAATGTGCCTATTGGGTGGTAGTGGCTGATAGAAATGTATGCATTTTTTGGGAAAAGAAAAAGTTTCCCACTGAAATCTGATGGGTAGGCTGGTGAGTAAGTCTGCCAAAAGGTCTTTAAGCAAGAAAAATGTAATCTTCCCATCACACAGGAGGACATGGCAGCCCAGACCTTTCTCGTTAAAGTGATACTCCACATTCCAGGGAGGCAGCAAAGGAATTCAGCTCATCTGACTTCCAGGTCAGCAGGCCTTCCACTACACCACTGTATACCGCTAGATGCCAGTGGAAACATTTCATTTGGATTATTCTGGTGCTGTTGCAGGATTTATTAAAGAAAATTGTGATAAAAGTTGATAGTAGGACACAAGGACACATAGTACATTATTTCAATTTAGGAAACAGCTGAAAACAGCTTTTTGTAATGAAAAATTACATGTTTTTGCCTTGGCCCAATCTCTGTCTACAAAATTGGTTTCACAGTTATGGAAGTGACTACAAGTCCATAAACATTTTAACAATTCCAAGATAACTATGAAAGCAAATGTGGAAGCTGACTTAAAAAGCAGCTCTTTTGTCTGAAAGTGAGATGAATTTTGCTATAAACCTGTATCAAGCAGTTAAGTTTGTATTTCTCGGAGATAGTCATATGTTTTTAGATCATTTGTAGCTAGAAGTTATTTGTCTAGATTATTCTTTCACTTCTTCCCTCTCTCCAGAGGGAAAAAGACAAAAAAGAAATATTAACCCATGCCTCAAACCCAAACAATTCAATTGATTCAAAGGAAGAACATTTTTTCCCCTAAGTTTTCTATGAGAACAGAAATTTATTTCTTCCTAACTTTTTAATTCTGTGAAAGAAAATACTGACTGCTTTAAGTATTTTAAGGTACTTTATAGAATAATTTTGATCCCTAGCATATTCTACCGGTATCAAACTGTGATGTTTGTCTTTAAATCTGGAAAAATGTTTGCCATTTTATGTGAAAAGTTTACAGGCAGAATTCAAATTTGTGTGAGGGAAGTTTTCACAACTTGTGGTATGAATTTTTCACTTGTTACGAACATATAACTCCAGTTACAAATTCCAGTTACAAACATGTAACTCCAGTTACAAAGAAAGTGAATGAGAGAGGCAGGCATTATGATGCTGTTAAAATGATTCTCTTTCGCTTACAGAAAATGATACCGTTGCTTCTCACCCTTTTGCTAAGATCAAGTGCAGAAAAATGATACCATCAAACCTTCAACTCTAGGGAAACTGAAGGGAATTCTCTAGACTGGGCACAAATTAACTTAATTCAATCTAGACTTTCTTCTGAGCTTTGATGGACTCTGAATGACTCTAAAAATGTATTCTACCTACTTTGCTTTCTCTTTTTTATATGTATATTTCTCTATCTTTATAGAAACGTTGGAAAGGTGAAATAATTGAGGAGAAAGAAGTGACAGCCAGTTAGAATTACTTAATTCAAATTCTGAATTAAAAACAAAAGATCATTTGTACAATTTTTGTTTGGCAATTTTTTTTCCACCTTCATTTCCATTTTTGGAAGTACTAAAAACAACCATAGCAATGATGGCTATGATTTATTGAGTGTTTATACTCTCTGCTACAGACTATTTCAAATTCTTTATTCATATTAAAGTCACTAAATCTTCATTTCAACCCTGTGAGGAAACAAAGACAACTTGTCCTAGTGGCAGAGTAAGAATCTGAATCCAGATATCTGACTTAAGCATCCAATTTTAACAATTTCTTTAAAATAAAAACAGAGGGTTCACATAAATGATCATTTATATGTTCTTTCTAGTGAAACCCAAATTCCTTATTATATTATTTGGGGAAGAGAGTTTGAAGTGGAATTCTTTCCTATACTCTAGTTATGTCTTTTAGTACAGAAATGTACTCTAGACTCTATGTGAACAATATGGTATATTGTTAGGCAGTATTGTTAGGCAGTACACAGTAATCCACAGTATATTCTGACTCACTTTCACTCCTCACAGTTTATAGTTTTAATTCTCTGCCCATATAACAACATCAGATAACAAAATTTTAGTGTATAGGGCTGAGTTCTTACCCTAATTCCTTCTGCATTAGAACTCTGGAGGAAAATGCTTAAAATACAGATGTGATGTGAATTACAGAAATACTTAGAAGGTGTTCTTGCATGTTCTGAGAGAAGCTGTCACTTTGACCACATAAGTGCTATTAAAAATATTTATACTTTTGTTCATGAATGCTGTAGGTCTCCTGCATTTAGCTGATTAATTAGGTGTCCATTTGCAGGGTCAGATCTAAACAGTGATGTGTGGAATGTCAGCATAACTGGAAACAGACCAAAAACCACTCTAACCCAGCCAGACAAAACTTTCTCCCCTGTCTCCATGCTCAGAGTGTCAGGCAGATTACTCCAATGTTACAGCTGAATATTTTTGGCAAGAATGTGAAATAAAAAGCCCAATTTGGGGAAGACAGGGAAAGGCTGGCAGGAAAAAAGCTTTTATAATGATCCTCTGTGCCATCTGTGTCTGAAGGCATTTAAAAGAGCTTTATTTTGACTGCAACATCTGACATCATGACTTTTAAAAAGTAATGGAAAAAAGACTTACTAGTTTCTTAAGACTCTGCTTTGGTCCACATACCAAATGACTCCCCTGTACATTTATTAGATTTCCTTGATTCTAAAAGTAAAACCCCACACATCAGCTGTCACTATCACATTTATTTTTTCTTCTACAATAAACTATCTGTCCCACAGCACAGTTATTACAACCTAGGGAGGCATAAAAATAATCTATTTCAGTCAATTTTAATCACTGCCTTTTAAGGTTATAAAGAGAAAGAGGAAGAGTCTGAAATCTTATAGTTAAGATTATTGTACATTCACATAAAGTGAAATTCAAATAATTTGGGCCATTTACATTCATTTTACATGGAACATATGGTTAGAGAGGAGAGTATTATATTAGTAGCTTCCCAAATCTCAATCTCCAGTTTAGCAGGTTAACAAAAGACACTATACTCAACAAGCTACTAATACCACCACCAGGACAACAAAGGGTACTCTGTTCACTGCATGCGAGTGGTGAACACACTGCAGCCTCACAGGATGGGAGCCCTTCTCATTCTCACTTTACAAATGAAGTGTGAATAAGGGAAGCTTCTCCAGGTTACACTGGTTCATGAAAGTAAGAGAGTCAGGCATGATGGGACCCAATACATGGATGACATTATGAATGGTTAGAGACATAGGCAACTGATAAAAAGGTAAATTTTAGCAGGCCAACAGGGAAATAGCATGTCATAAAGTCTCCCAGGATAATATAAATATAAACAAAATAAGGGGTGAGTAGAAATCCCAATGAATAAAAAGAAAGAAAAATATAAGCACACATCAAAATGGACAGTGAAGAAGGGCTCCCTTTCTTTTGGAATTCTTGCTCAGGAGCCCTCATCAAAGATACCCTCCTGTATCACCACATCTCCACACCCTGGACCACCACAAACCACCATTTTCGTCACTGAATGTATCACATCTGACATGTCCTAGGTGTACTGTTTATTGTCTGTGCCCCAACTGGAATGTAATCACCATGAGGATTGAGACTATGCTTGGTTTTGTTCACTAACCTACCCTTGTTCACTAGCCTGTATCTAAGGCTTGAAACAGAGAGGGAATTCAATGTTGATTAATTCACTATTTGCTGAATTAATGAGTGAAGTCTCTCTTCTCTCATAAAAGTTTCAATTCAAAACATCTTATATTAGTATTTTAAAATCTTAATATTCAGGTTACTGTGGTTTCAAACAGTGTAGGAATTTTTTCAGGTCACCCTGTTTAAAAATGTGCAAATAACTGGAAAGCAAAGAATAAAGCACTGTATTAAACCAACAGCCTCTAGGGTAGCCAACACTAGTTTACTTTTCCTTCTTCTAGCCTCACACCTCAGCCAGAGGCTAAAAAAGCTACTAAAAGGCATCATCAGAGCTGCTTATAGATTTCCATTCTCAGTTTTGTTTTCTCCACAGTTCCAAAAAGTGTAGTTTAGAATCTGTACCTCCCATTCTTCCCCACCCCCAGGTCTCTCAAGAGGCCACCTACCTGTGAATTTACCCAGATTCATTTTCTGGAAGTCAGGGTTCCTCAGCTCTTCAGTGCTTGCAGATTTCATGACTGAGTTGATGGATGATAGGGTGCTGATGAGCTGTGAGTTGAGGGAGCCAATCTGTGAGTGAGGTTCCCCAAATGCTTCTGCCAGTTCACTATAGTTCTCAGCTAGCAGTGTTTGCTGTTCTGCAAGAAGCTTCTGGACACGTTCAATGTAGTGATCCAAGCCTGCCATCATTCCAGAAGGGGGTTGTGGCTGGGGGCTCTCCAACAATTCTCCTACAGGCTCATCTCCAACACCTACGCTCCTCCTGCTGGCCGTCAGCCCCACAGTTAACTGCGGAGGTCCACACCCTATGGTCCTCATCTTGAGACCAACCAGATAGTTGTCGTTAATATTGATCTGCCCCACACTTGACTCTTTGGTCTTCACAGCTGATGGCCTGTCAAAGTCGGAATTGCCCGAGAGCACAGTTCCAACCCCAATGGACCGAGTTTTGACAGAGGAGTTAACGTCCTTGACTCGACCTTCTCCTATAGCCACTGTTCGCATCTCCACAGTCTGGGTGGTGGTCTGCTTGTCTGAAGTGTTTAGGGAAGTGTTGGTGCAGGACTCTACTAGGGTGGCCGTCTCAGTGTTGGTGAACTGACTCACCTGTTCCAAAACTGTATTGGTGTGCTGGCTCTTGGTATGAGGTATGGCCATGACAGCAGCTTCTAGCTGGCCAGCAGCCTCTGTGTTCATGCTCCGGGAGATGCACTCTTTTGGAGAGCAGACCGTTACATCCACAGAACAATCTCCAGAACCAATTGATCGCACTTCTTTGAGATTGAGGTTGGTCTTAAGGAGTGTGAGGTCGTTCACAGACTCCTCCGTGTTGCTGCCTGTTTCGCAGACACTTATTTCCACACCCACATGCTTGTCACATGTCTCCACAGACCTCCCAGTACATCGGTCACGCATTTCTACCCTTTCCTTAACAATCCACCAACTCATAGGCAGTTCGGGTCCCACAACTTTATGATGACAATCTGGCCGGCAGGAGATGCCTATGCTATTTGTTTGCACGGAGGTCCCAACACATATGTCAGCCATATCCACATGATTGCCTGCCATCTGGTCCCTAGTGTGCACCACTGCCTCCACCATTTTGCTGAAAACAAGTGGCTGGGCCATGATGGCTTTGTCAATTTTTTTCCTGGATCCAGCAGCCTGCAGCTCTTGTTTGAGTTTAGTCATCTCACGGTCATGGGTAGTTTCTTTAAGCTGTACTTCTAGGCGATAGATTTTTTCTTTTAAGGCTTCTATGGTTTGCTGTTGCAGTTCAATTTCTTTGTCAGCTTCCGTAGTCACTCCAAGCATGGCCTCTGTCACACTGACCCCAGAATTCCTTGTCTCAGTGACTGTTCCCACAGCAGCATCCTTACAGGACTTGGAAGCCCTGTGGTACACAACAATGTCTTCCATGGCCTCATCACTACCCACGGCCACAGATCGACACCCTGGAGGCTGGCATTCCCCGTTCTCCCTGAGTTCTGGGGCAGCCTCATAGCTGCTGTCTTGGATCTTCTGCTCCAGGGCCTGCATGTCTGCTGTGAGCTGCCGGAACTCCTTTATCCTCTGTGTACTCTGCTCTACACTCTCCATCTCTTCTTCCTCATAGTCAATGTATAACTCTCCACCACTTCTCCGGACCCTGGAGAGCTGTTCCAGCTGGGATGCATTCCCAGCACTATAAGACCGTTTCCTCACACCACAGACATCGTTCTGGGATGTAGCCCTTTGGTTTTTCAACTGTGAAGCCAACTGCCTTTTTTCTTCTTGCAAGACAGAGATCTTTACCTGGAGCACAGGGATGGTCCGCACCTGCTCCTCAAGCTCCTTCAGTCGTTTCAGGGCAATAGCCATCTGCTCACGGATGTGCTGCAGGTGCATGGGGCTCACGTTGGTCACTGGAGTGGAGATTCCTGAGCTCAGGGGACTGTGGCGGATGGAGCTGCCCATGGAGGAAGTGGTGGCAGCAGCTGGGGCATAGCCACTGTAATCCCCGTTGCCTTGGTATCCATTCTGGAGCTGATGCATGACAGGATTTTGGTTTCCAGAACTCATAAAGGAGGAGAGAGAGCTCGTGGAGCCCATGCCTCCAAAACTGGCCAGTCTGGGCCTTCGGAACTCACACGGTGTCATCTGCATGGTGACTCTCTCCTGTTCCAGCCTTCTCCGGGTTTCCATCAGTGTCTTGATGACATGAGGGTTGTGCTTTGGGAGTTGGGGTGAGGGTGGTGGTAGCTGGCGACTTTCTGGGATAGTAAGAAAAGTAGGTGAGATCTCCCGAGGGGCAAGTGGCCTTTGGATTGGAGTTGATGTAACTTGGCTTCTGGCTAGGAGGAAACTGGGGCACTGCTTGTCATCGCTGTTGGAGGATGCGAGGGATTCAGTGGAAGTCCACACACCTTGCTGGCCAGCTGTGGCTCTGGTTTCTGAGCATGGCGCAGATGGTTTCCTCTTCTTCTGGATATTCAACTTCTTAATGGTGTTTCCTTTCTGTATGTCATCCACGTATTTGAGGAAATCTAAGTCTAGCTGATAACCATAGGGGGTCTCCACAAAATAAGGATCTTTCTGTTCCTTGTGGTCTCCATTTAGAAAATCGTCTGTTTTTCCTAGAGGAAGACAGAGAATGATGAGAGCATTATAATGTCAAGTAATACGCATAAAGACAAACACTAACATTTGTGTAGCTGGTAACATTGTGTAGCTAACATTGTGGAAGCTGGTATGATTTAAGAGTTGAAAGACTTATGTTCTAATCTGGCTCTACACCGTAACAGCTGGGTAAGTAAATTTATGAATCTCTCAAAACTTCTGTATCCCTAGGGAGTAAAAATGGAAATACAGCAATTAACTCATACATTGTTAAAAGAATGCACTGAGATAATGAATTTAAAGGGTCAAACACTTGGTAAGTCTTTACTAAGTATTTTTTTTTTGTTTTTAAGGAATGCATTAAAAAGACTTGAAAGCATTTTCAAATAAAGTGTGAGGCACATAAAGCTAAAAGACTTAGAATAACGGGACAAGTCAGTGCAGATCCAGTTAGCATGGGACTTACGTTCTCTCACCTTTATTGCTCTCTGAATACCGCGAGGCCTTTCTAACTGTTGTCCTAATGCACCCCAAGACCTAACTACCTTCACAAGATCACTTTCCTTGCTTGGGAAGCTGGCGCACAGGGGAGGCTAAATGATTAACTCCAGCAGCATGGATGCAAGGGCACTGTCAGAGGACACCATACAACTCTATTTTGTGCCTTCTCATTTAAAACCAAAGCCAACTTCTGTCCTGACCAAAGTTTTCTCCACTTTGAGTTCTTTTGGACAAAAGCAGAAGTCAAGGTATCCAGAGAATACCTTGTTTTGTATTTGTGTGTATACAAAAAGATGCAGAGGAGAAGGAAAGGCCAAACCTATATTACAAACAGTGGGTCATGTGGCATTCAGTAAATGTTACTTCTGCCTAAACCAAACATTTAGAAAAGGAAACACAAGAGTCTTTCAAGGCACAGACTTTGCTGCTGACATGACCTATGCATTTCAAATTGAAAAGCAAGGCCATTTTTGTTTGTTTAAATTGTAGGATTAAGTAATGTGTTTTTCTATAGTCATAATAATGAACCTGCCTTTTTTAGGGCCATGGAAAGGACCCACAGGCAATGAGTGAAAATGCAAACCATCTGTACTCGCTACCCTTCTCCTGGGTATAAAAATCCAAACCTGATGGCTGTCAAGGTCCAAGCACTTCCAGCAATTTGTGTTGCCTGTCTGCCTGCCCTCACCAGTACCAACATGCGGAGCATTTACACCTAGTGGTGTCAAACTCTGAATAAAACTTTTCCCTCCACTTTGACCCCTTTCTTCTAAAAAGTTGGCAAGAACAGAATAAAAAGAAGACTGCCAAGACGACTGAAAAGGCTATGTACTCTTTGTGTCCTAATTTAAAAACAATATTAAATTGTTTAAACTGTTTAGAGTTAAGAAACTAGTTAAGGCTTCTAAGTTCTAAAACATGTGGAAAAGAATTCTATTTGCAAGAGGTTCTCCGAGACCATCATTTGCTAGCTCAAGCCAGATGGAGCTGATGAAGGAGGCCTGTGTCAGGAAACTGCTCCTGTTAATATCAGAATTTGTCTTTTCTTTCTTTTCCTCTTTCTTTCCTTTTTAAGTACACAGGGACAACGCGCTCACTCAAAATATGCGGCCGGACCTGTTCCCAGCGCTGTCTGAAATTCCATAGGCAAAGAGAAACTGCAGGCCCGGGTGTCAGACAGGCAGACAGATCTCACCCACATGGGCTGATTCTAAAGCCCGCGATTCTAAATCCGGCGGTGCTAGAGCCCGCGGGGTCGCCGGAGCGGCGCGGCGCCGCCCGGCC